>NW_005871527.1:26417-36425 GCF_000147115.1 Myotis lucifugus | reverse complement strand
TCATGGCACCCATTGTAACATATCTAATAATGCCCTCAGATTATATCTGAATCATCATTATTATAAACTAGAGGCCTGGTGCACGGATTCGTGCACTGGAGTGGTCCCTCAGCCTGGCTGGCACTCTCTCGCAATCCAGGACCCCTTGGGGGATGTCGTACTGCTGATTTTGGCCCAATCCCCACAGGCCAAGCCAAGGATCAGGCGAAACCGGCAGTCCGACATCCCCTGAGGGATGTAGTAGTGCACGAAGCGGCAGGTGGCCAGGGAGGAGCCTGAGCCCGGGCTGGGTGCCCGTCGGTGAGCTGAGCGACCAGCGCTCCTACTGTGGGAGCCCACTGACCACCAGGGGAAGCTCTTGCATTGAGCGTCTGTCCCCTGGTGGTCAGTGCGTGTCATAGCGACTGGTCGTTCGGTCGCTTAGGCTGCCTGATCGCCCCTAACCACTCTGCCTGCCGGCCTTCTCGCCCCCAACTGCTGCCTCCCCCTGCCCCCGCCAGCCTGCTCGCCCCCAACTGCCCCCCTTGCCGGCCTGCTCGCCCCCAAACTGCCCTCCCCTCCTGGCCTGGTCACCCCTAACTGGCCTCTGCCTTGGCCCCGCCACCATGCTTTTGTCCGGAAGAAGGTCCGGAAAGTCTCCCGTCTAATAGCATATTAACCCTTTTATTTAAATAGATAACAGGAAACACTGTTAGGTACAGGTCTGAGTCTTTGTAGGACAAATTCTCTAAAAACAGTGTCACAGGTTCAGACGTGGTGCATCGACATTTTCAATGTGTGTTACCAGATTTTCCACCTTCTAGAAATATTGTGCCAGTTTATACTCCAGTAGACTTATCCAGATTCAAATATACAGATGTTATAATAGATTGTGTTCGCTTTTAAAACTTGTTATTTTGAATAATTTCGAGCTTACAGTAGTTTCATAACTAGTATATAGAACTCCCAGGTATCAGCTGTTAACATTTAGCATGTTCGCATTCTCATTTTCCCCTGAACCACTTCAGAGTTGGTTATAGACAACCTGCCCCTTTTCCCTAAATACTTGAGAGTATTTCCTAAGAACAGGGACATCCCCATCCTTAGCCTCAGCACAGCGATCAGCTTCCAGAAATGCAATATTGGAACAATGCTGTCCTTCAGGTCCAGGGTTCTGACTGTCTCCGTAAAGCTCCTCACAGCAGTTCTCCCGGGACCCAGAATTCAGTTCTGTGTCTGTCTGTGTTGGTCCTTTGTGTCTCTCATGACGTTGACCTTGATAAGGACAGATGGTGGTCTACGGCACATCCCTCAGTTGGGTTTGTCTGTGTTGTCCATGGTCAGATTCAGGTTGTGCATTTTTGGCAGGAATTCTGTTGCAACTTTGTTCCAATCATGGTAATCCAATCAGGAAACCTCATTGACATTTTAGAATATTAAGTATTGTATATAAAACACTGGCCTGGGAACAGGAAAATTCAGATATTAATTTTCTTAAAGATATTAATCCAGCCACCTTTGAGCACCTGCTTACATAAGATATGCAGTAGGTATGTAAACAATAAACCTGGGTCCTGTTCCCCAGAAGCCTGTGGTGTTTGGGAGGAAGGTGGTGAGTACACAGCCATCTCTGCACCTGACGGTCTTAGCGGTGCGAGCTGCCCTGAAACATGGAGGTCGGCGAGATTGCTTCTTGCTAGGGCAGGCCCTGTGGAAGGAGCAGTGCAGAAAGCGGGTTTCAGGGTTACTTGGAATTTCAGCAGCTGAATATCGATTTCTTAAGCAAAGGCACAAAAGCACATGACACGTTTGGAGAAAGGAACATCTAGCTTAAGTAGTGACTGAGGTGGGGAAGGGAAGGGGGGCTCAGCAGGGGATGGAACTGGGAGAGCAGTGGGGCCTGGAATGCCCACTTTCACTTTAACCTGGGCATGACTTTGCTTATTCAAGCTGATATGTGACTCTGGGCCATAAGTGAATGGTGCAAATTAGTGGGAGATCAGATTTAAGTACGTTATGGCTTGTACCCTGCAGTTGCTACAAAGGTTAGGGTTAATGAGGCCAACGTTATGACTGCAACCCATTTATAAGACGAATGAATTTTGCTTGGTTTCATGGTCCCTTGCTATAACCATAACCTTGATTTGGTTAGTTCTCATGTGAGTAAAGATGAGCACTGTGTTTCAATATTAGAAAAGCAACAATTTAGTCTATTCTTAATAGGATTTTTAAATTGAAACAGTCAAATGAATATTTTTGTTTGTTAATCCTCACCATATGTTTTTCCCATTGCTTTTCAGAGAGTTGAGGGGAGGGAGAGTGGGGGGATGGTGGGAGGGAAACATCAATGTGAGATCTCACATCAACTGGTTGCCTCCCACATGTTCCCTGGCCGGGGATGGGGAGCAAACCCGCAACCAGATACGGGCCCTTGACTGGGAATCGAACCGGAGACCTTTTGGTGCGCAGGTTGATGCTCTAACCACAGAGCAACACTGGCCAGGGCCAAATGAATTTTTAATTTGTATGCAACACAGAGAAGGCCACAGTTGTCAAGACCTATTAGGAAGGAGACTTTGTGTTCTAATTTCTTCTTTGCTTTCTTGTAGCTTGGCATTCATTAAACGCACTCCAGTCATTGATGCAGACAAACCAGTGTCTTCCCAGCTCCGCGTTCTCACGCTCAGCGAGGACTCCCCATATGAAACCTTGCATTCTTTCATTAGCAATGCGGTGGCTCCTTTCTTTAAGTCCTACATCAGAGAGTCTGGCAAGGCAGACAGGTAAAAGCCATTTTCCCTTTGTTGGTTTGAATCATATTTCACTACATCTTCACAAGACATTGGAAAATGATGTAAAATTCAGGAATCGAGAGGTAGAGCTAACAACCAAGAGGATGTAAATCTGTTGTGTTAATAAAGTGTTTATTATTAATATTTGACAGATCTGAAATAAGAGCATGTCTTGGAGACCAATAGTGCACTAAGTATTGAAATATTTTCTGTCTTTTTAGGGATGGTGATAAAATGGCTCCTTCAGTTGAAAAAAAGATTGCGGAACTTGAAATGGGACTCCTTCACCTGCAGCAAAACATTGAAATTCCAGAGATCAGCCTGCCAATTCATCCAATTATTACAAATGTCGCAAAGCAGTGTTACGAGCGTGGAGAAAAGCCCAAAGTTACAGACTTTGGAGATAAGGTTGAAGACCCAACTTTTCTCAATCAGCTACAATCCGGAGTTAACCGCTGGATCCGAGAAATTCAGAAAGTAAGAGCACAGGCTGAAAGTAGTTGTAAAGGCTTCACACTGTTATCTGTGAGGTAAATTCTTGGGTGACTGTTGGCCGTACCTGCCCTGGGTGCCGGGACTGCTCAGCAGGCCTGCCAAGCCCGGGGAAGTGGGAGACGCGCACCATCACCCTGAGCCTTCGTCTGACCTCTTTCCTACCTGTGACAAGTTCAACTGCTTGTCATTTACAGGCAGGAAATCCACTTGAAATATGGAAATTAAATTGTAATGCATGTGTTTAGTTAATGATACTTTTTCCACCTTTATTTAAATGTGAATACCCTTCAGTGTTATTTTATGTTTAAAGGTGACCAAACTCGACCGAGACCCTGCCTCGGGAACGGCCTTACAAGAAATCAGTTTTTGGCTGAACTTGGAACGTGCGTTGTACCGCATACAGGAGAAGCGCGAGAGCCCCGAGGTTCTGCTTACGCTGGATATCCTGAAGCACGGCAAGCGCTTCCATGCCACCGTCAGTTTCGACACTGACACAGGTAAAACGAGAACTGATCATCGTTCAGGCAGTTAATCTGCCTTTTGTGAGACCTTGCTGGTAATTGAGATGAAAGTTAATGTATGCAACACCTTTCCTTTTCCTCTCGCATCTTGTCTCATATCTCCCCCAGTCCTAGGTAATGAAAGTGACTTTCCACGTACCTCCCGTTTCCTCCCGGGGTTTTGAGGACACAGCCGGTTTCTAGGCCTGAGTGTCGGAAGCCATGGGAGTTCCATCCTGTCCCTGTTACTCAGTCCCCTGGGCAGGCTGTGCTTTCAGTATGAAGTCAGTGTGCCCCAGACAGGCAGCAGGAAGACAGTTCACAGAAGCAGCCGTTACTTGCCTGCAGGGCTGGGGACAGAGAGCTGCTCAGTACTTCCTCTTCCTCCTCTCGCCTGCTCCGTCCTGTTCTCTGCTCCCCTCCCTGTTCTGAAAGGGGGCGAGGAGCCTTTAGTTTTCTGCGTGGGCCGCAGTGAGTGGTGTTTCGTTAGCACCCAGTGGGCACATGAACGTTGGAGCGCTTGGGCACAGTTAGCATGTGTGTACGACTCCATGCCCACGAGGCCCGTTAGAGCCAGCAGCCGGACCACAGTCGTGGCAAATGTTAGAGGAGATTTCGGGTGGAAATCGTCCTATTACATTAATCACACTGTACACGTTACCTGGGCATTTACTAATGTGGAAAAGTATAGAATTTTCTGTAATACCTCCGAAACCTTTATGTCTTTTTAACATGTTTTCAAAAATCTTGTGCCAGAGGAAGTAAAAAACTAGACTAGGACCCAGGTGTTTCTGTGATTGTGTCAATAACGTACTCACCTAAATTGTTCCATGGGCATAAAATTTAAATTCTAGTGTTTTTAAAGATGACGAAATTCTGGTTTTTTAAACTTGTTTTTAGTAGAACATTTAGATAATCTAGAAAGCAAAAGAAGATGAACTATGAGGGTATCCCTGATGCTCTTTAACAAGTGAAAATGAGGCTGTGCTAGCATCGTCCTATTAATGAGTTTTTTTCCCCAAATATCAAATAGTTTCTTTGTCACTAAATCTTTTGCAACATTAAACTGTCCCATCATGAGGACACATTTCCGTTTACTTTCCCAGTAGTAGGCCTGTACGGAATATCCTGTAGTTGCATTACTTTTCAGTCGAGGTAAGATTGACATCTACCATTATGTTAGAGTTGTTTTACTTTATATGAAAACCATTAACTGTCTCTTAATCTAGGTCTAAAACAGGCTTTGGAAACCGTGAATGACTACAACCCTCTGATGAAAGATTTCCCTCTGAACGATTTGCTGTCTGCCACTGAGCTGGACAAGATCAGGCAGGCTCTTGTGGCGATCTTCACCCATTTGAGAAAGATCCGGAACACGAAGTATCCCATCCAGAGGGCCCTGCGCTTGGTGGAGGCCATTTCAAGAGACTTGAGTTCCCAGTTACTCAAAGTGTTGGGCACTAGAAAACTAATGCATGTTGCTTATGAAGAATTTGAAAAAGTACGTTTTACTATATCAGAAACCAACCTCGGGGCATTGAGACCAAACTGCGCTGTAATAACAAGCTTCCTTTCTGAAATTACATCCTAGGTTATGGTTGCGTGCTTTGAAGTGTTTCAGACTTGGGATGATGAATACGAGAAACTTCAGGTGTTGTTGAGAGACATTGTCAAACGGAAAAGGGAAGAAAATCTGAAGATGGTGTGGCGAATCAACCCTGCCCACAGGAAGCTTCAGGCTCGCCTAGACCAGATGAGGAAGTTTCGACGGCAGCACGAACAGCTGAGAGCAGTCATCGTCAGGGTCCTGAGGCCACAGGTGTGATTCCCATCCCAGATACTCACGCATGATTGTTTCAGATGAACTACTTGTTTCTGTTTTGCATTATTACTCCTTTAGCTCCGTCTTGTCGCTGTCATCTTTAAGATCTAGTGATTCTGTATTATATTGTTTCAATCCAAATCTTTAACGTTCTCCACCCATTCATTCCTACCCTCAAATTGCATGGACCCTAGAGCCAGAACCTGCAACCCACTGCTGAACTAGCTGTGTGACTTGGACACATTATTTAACCTTTTCTCCAGATTCCTCATCTGCAAAATCTATACTAATAAAAGGGTAATATGCTAATTAGACCAGGAGACCTTCCAGAAGACCTTCCGGACGTCCTTCCAGACAAAGTCATGGTGGCAGGGCCAAGGAAGAGGCGGTTAGGGGCGATCAGGCCAGAAGGGGAGGGCAGTTGGGGGCAAGCAGGCCGGCAAGGGGAGCAGTTGGGGGCGAGCAAGCTGGCAGAGGGGCATTTGGGGGCTATCAGACCGGCAAGGGGGAGCAGTTGGAGGTAAGAAGGCCAGCAGGGGGGGCAGTTGGGGGCAAGAAGGCTGGCGGGGGTGGGCAATTGGGGGCGAGCAGGCTGAGTGGTTAGGGGCAATCAGGCAGGCAGACAGGTGAGCGGTTAGGAGCCAGCAGTCCCGGATTGCGAGAGGGATGTCCGACAACCAGCTGTCGGACATCCCCTGAGGGGTCCCAGATTGGAGAGGGTGCAGGCTAGGCTGAGGTCCCGTGGCCCCATGCAGGAACAATGATTGCTGCAAGCACCTCTGAGAGAAAGCCGCCCTCATGTTCCGGCCCGATGCCAGACAGTTCAGTTTCTCCCTGTGTGAGTCTGGGTCCGCAGAGTCTTGCTCGGAACTGGAGTTCAGAGCAGTCAGGAGCTTGTATCTCCCTCCCAATTCAAAAAGACAACAGCATACCCAATTGCCGGCCCGTTTCTGCGTGCCTCCATACCTCCGCATTTCTGCACCTCCGCACCTCCTCCCAGTCTCAGTGTGCTTTTTTCTTTCCTTCTAGTTGTATAACTTCCACTCAGCCAGCCTTCCCATGGTTCTGGATGATATCCGTTTTGTCTTTTAGTTGTAGTTTTGATGTGGTTGTGTGAGGCAGCAAGTTCAGGTGTTTACCTGTGCCACCATCTTGGTTGTCTCCTGGTTTGATTCCTGATCAGGGCACTTGCCCAGTTTGCAGGCTCCATCCCCAGTAAGGGGCATGCAGGAGGCAGCCAATGGATGATGTTTCTCTCTCATCATGTATCTCTCCCTCTCCCTTCCTCTCTCTTAAAAATGTTTTTTAAGTGTTTGACTAGAGTCAAACAAGCATTACCGAGGCTGACTGGTAATTTGTGTGTGTGTGCTCTGCTGGTGTACAACAGAATACAGCCTTCATTGGTAACCTTGTCACGAATCCTTCCCTTTCAGGTCACAGCGGTTGCACAGCAGAATCAAGGGGAGGTCCCTGAACCCCAGGATATGAAAGTAGCTGAGGTTCTTTTTGATGCCGCTGATGCGAATGCTATTGAGGAGGTAAACCTCGCCTACGAGAATGTCAAGGAAGTGGATGGACTGGATGTTTCCAAAGAAGGCACAGAGGCGTGGGAGGCCGCCATGAAGAGATACGACGAGAGGATTGACAGGGTGGAGACCCGGATCACTGCTCGCCTTCGCGATCAGCTCGGCACGGCCAAGAATGCTAACGAGATGTTTAGGATTTTCTCCAGGTTCAACGCACTGTTTGTCAGGCCTCACATCCGCGGGGCCATCCGTGAATACCAGACCCAGCTAATCCAGCGCGTGAAAGACGACATCGAGTCTCTTCACGACAAGTTCAAAGTCCAGTACCCACAGAGTCAGGCGTGTAAGATGAGCCACGTGCGCGATCTGCCGCCTGTGTCTGGGTCCATCATCTGGGCGAAGCAGATTGACAGACAGCTGACCGCCTACATGAAGCGTGTGGAGGACGTCCTGGGCAAGGGCTGGGAGAACCACGTGGAGGGGCAGAAGCTGAAGCAGGATGGCGACAGTTTCCGCATGAAGCTCAACACCCAAGAAATATTTGACGACTGGGCCCGGAAGGTGCAGCAGCGGAACCTGGGCGTCTCGGGGCGCATCTTCACCATCGAAAGTACCCGGGTTCGTGGCCGATCCGGGAACGTCCTCAAGCTTAAGGTCAACTTCCTCCCCGAGATTATCACACTTTCAAAAGAAGTTCGAAACCTCAAGTGGCTTGGTTTCCGAGTCCCTCTGGCGATTGTGAACAAGGCTCATCAAGCCAACCAGCTCTACCCGTTTGCCATCTCCCTGATTGAGAGCGTGCGCACCTACGAGCGCACCTGTGAGAAGGTGGAGGAACGGAACACCATCTCTCTGCTGGTGGCCGGCCTGAAGAAGGAGGTGCAGGCCCTGATCGCAGAGGGCATCGCCTTGGTGTGGGAGTCCTACAAACTCGACCCGTACGTGCAGCGGCTGGCGGAGACTGTCTTCAACTTCCAGGAAAAGGTGTGTTCCGGGCAGTCCTCCCGTGGCCAGGACAGCTGGCTCACCATGTTGGTCTCCCGTGGCTGCGGGATTACAACAGGAGACGTGGGAGCTGAAAGGGAGAAAGAGCCACTGGGCTGTTTGACGGGATGAGGGCTTTAGGGAGGCCCTTGAATAACTAACACCTGAGTTTAGAAATCCGTGGAGAGATGACAGGCACAGGAGTCGAAGAGCGAAACGAGAGCTTTGTTCCTGATAAAGCTGCCTGGAGAGGTGCTTGCTGTCGCTCCACCCCGACCTAGACTTCCGCCCAGGCTCCCGCACAGCTGGCCAGTGTAGGTCCTGTGCCTGCCGCCTCAAGCAGGCCAGAATGCGTGCGTCTGGTGCACGCTGGCTCCCGAGGAGAGGACGGAAGCGAGTGGAGCCCATCTTACTTCTGCTCCCAGACTTATCAAGCAGAGGCCGTCCCTCCCGTGAGCAGGAGGGAGGAGGGGCAAGCTGACAGTCTCCATACATTTCCCTTCCCTCTCACCCAGTAGGATTAGCTGTTTATGGAAAAACTTCTCTGCCTCGAGCATTTGTCAGTTGAGAAGAATGTACATAAAAATTAAGGGATGGAGTGAGTAGATGTTTTAAATATTAAATATACTTCCCTTTAGGTGGATGATCTGCTGATTATTGAAGAAAAAATAGACCTGGAGGTGCGTTCCCTGGAAACCTGTCTGTACGATCACAAGACTTTCTCAGAGATCCTGAACAGGGTCCAGAAAGCTGTGGACGACCTGAACCTGCACTCGTACTCCAACCTGCCCATCTGGGTCAACAAGCTGGACATGGAGGTGAGGCTGGGCACTGAGTGGCTCCTCACTGACATGGAGGTGAGGCGGAGAGACAGAGAGACATATTGATCGGTTGCCTCCCACACACGAGATCGATCCTGCAACCAAGATACGTGCCCTTGATGGGCATCTAACCCGGGACCCTTCAGTCCATGGGCCAGTGCTCTATCCGTTGTACCAAACCAGTTAGGCCTTTCCTTCACTTATTTTTTTCTTTTATTTTATTTCATTGATCAGCTGCCTCCTGCACACCCCACACTGTGACCTCCTGGTTCATAGGTCGATGTTCAACCACTGAGCCACGCCAGCCGGGCATGCTTTCCTTCCCTTTTAAAAGGGTAAATCAGTGGCGGTGTATTCACACAAAGGGAGACCAACAGAGGGAAAGCTGACAAAGCCCACTCTACTGAGTCCACTGACAGTCTCAGCCTTCCTCACGGCCGCCCTCACAGCATCCCAGGCGGTCCTGTGGCCAAGGCCAACTTTTCACAAAGACACACAGGCGTCCTGTTCGCAGAAACTTACTTGTCTCATTCTAGGTCAGAGAGAAGATTTTGTTCTTTACTTGTAACAGAAAGTGGTCAACATGGAGGGTGATAGATGTTGATCAGACTATCGTGATCATTTTGCAACATATACAAATATATAATCACTAGTGGCCCGGTGCATGGATTCGTGCTCATTGAAAGGAAATTAATTAGAAGGTGGCAGGCGGGGCGGGACTAGGCAAGATGGGCTGGACATGCCCTGGAGCCAACCTCCCCGGGTCCCACCCCGGCCAGCCACACCTGGGGCAGTGCTGCAGCTCAAAGGGCGTCTCTGGAGTGAGCGGGGTCCCTCCAGCAGATGGGGTCCCTCGGCCTGGCCTGTGGGGATCAGGCTAAAACCGGCTCTCCAACATCCCCCAAGGGGTCCCAGATTGCAAGAGAGCGGTTCTTGGGTTCTCACAGAGAACCACTGCTGCCAAGTCACCGCAGCTCAGCAGCTCCTGTGTTGAGTGTCTGCCCCCTGGTGGTCATTGCGTGTAATAGCTACCGGTCAGGTGGTTGGACCCTCCCTTAGCCTTTTACATATATAGGTTATGCCACTGCC
>NW_005871527.1:0-14382 GCF_000147115.1 Myotis lucifugus | reverse complement strand
TATATATTTTTTTAAAAGAAATGTTTTAAGCAACAGAAAGTGATAAAATACAAATGAAAGCTTTGTCATTAGGACTTGGGCACAAGAGGAAAAGGTGTGAGGGCCCCTCTGTCCACTAAGGACCCTCTTGTCGGTGAAGCTCTTGCTGTGGTAGGCGGGCCCTCGCCTCACTGTGAGCCTGATTACATCTTCACAGCCACCTTGGGTGGGAGGTGCTCTTAGTCCCACGTCAGATGAGCAGACGTGGGTTCCCAGATGGCGCTTGCCCAGGACCGGGTCGGACAGGTCACCGCAGGCAGGATTTGAGCCAGTGTCGCGGCAGCTGTTTTTAGCGCCCTTGTTGCTGTTTCAGGCGATGGGACGCATCTTTGTGGGCCTTTGCCAAGTGGGAGCGTGGGGCTGCTTTGACGAGTTCAACCGCCTGGAGGAGCGGATGCTGTCGGCCGTGTCCCAGCAGGTGCAGTGCATCCAGGAAGCGCTGCGGGAGCACTCCAACCCCAACTTCGATAAGAGTAAGGCTTCCCTCCTCCACGGCCACTCGGAATGTGGGGGGAATGCCACTGGGGACGGCTTTGATCAGAAGTGAGGGAGCATTTCATTCGCTCCAGGACTCACTGTTGCAGGCAGGGTGCAGATGGAAGGGAAGCCCGGGGCATCTCCGCATCAGCAGTTTGCACGGCTTGTCCCAGAGCAGCCCAACCTGAGCATCCCCGTGCCCCTCCCACAGCGTGTGCCTGTGTGAACCCTGGGTGCTCCCCCTCCCTCCCCGGAGCCAGCCTTCCTCGCCACCTGTCTGGCCAGGGTTCCGTGGAGCTTGGGGAATGAGGTCAGATAGGAGCGCCAGCAGAGAGCTCCGAGGGCTGCATCACTGCCAGGAGAGAGGCACACTGGGATGAGTGCACCCACGTGGCGATGTTGGGTAGTTCTGTGCACAGTTGACCTTGCAGTGTTTCCTTTTATCCCAGAATAACAGTAACTTGTCCTATGAAACAATGTCCAGACCTCCTACATAAAACAGATAGAATCAGCGAAATCAGTGCCTGGAGCAGGTGCATGCCACCCCGCAGGCTCAGTGTGGGGTGTTTTTAACGATCCTCAGAAAGGGTAACTCATGACCGAAGCCAGCCAGTCGTGTTACTTGGGTTGGTTTCATTTCTGCAACCGTCCTTAGACTGCATCGCTAGCCGAGCGTTGGCCTGGGACACACGGTGTCACACACCTAGAGCAGGGCTTCCTGCCTGGGGTCGATCTGTTCCACAGTCGGACACGTCCGTGGGTGAGGTGTGGGGAGATGGTGCCTGCAGAGAGGCCTCGAGCGGCTCCCTGCAGCCCTGGGCTATGCGCTTCGAGGCCAGCGGGGAAATGGTGCTTGGTAATTTTAGAGAGATTTTTATGTAGTTTTTGAACATCATGAGTCTTGACACTCTCCCCCGATTTTCAGCCTCTGCCCCCATTACTTGTGAGCTGCTGAACAAACAAGTCAAGGTGAGCCCGGACATGGCCATCTTCATCACCATGAACCCTGGCTACGCGGGCAGGTCCAACCTCCCAGACAACTTGAAGAAGCTGTTCCGGAGCTTGGCCATGACCAAGCCCGACCGGCAACTGATTGCCCAGGTCATGCTGTACTCACAGGGCTTCCGCACGGCCGAAGTCCTTGCCAACAAGATCGTCCCCTTCTTTAAGTGAGTGACTCAGTGATTCATAATCGCATTTCTAGCTGGTGCCCAACGTGCCCATTTCAAGTTTACCTCCAATTACGGTGCATCTTGCACAGTATTCTCACGTTCCTGACTCGGCACTTGTTACGTAAGTGCACGGTTTTTAGAAGACGCTTTCTCTTCTAGGCTGTGTGATGAGCAGCTCTCTTCTCAGAGCCATTATGACTTTGGGCTTCGAGCTTTGAAGAGTGTGCTGGTGAGTGCGGGTAACGTGAAGAGAGAGAGGATTCAGAAGATAAAGAGGGAGAAGGAAGAACGAGGCGAAGTAGTGGATGAAGGAGAGATTGCAGAAAATCTACCTGAACAGGAGGTTTGTCCACATGTCCTCTCAGCCACTGAAACCTTGGGCACTGGTTAAACTTTCCTTCCACATTGAACCACGTGGGAGCGCTCGGAGCGATGCACTGCAGGGGCAGGGGGGGGCGGGGGGGCGGCGGCGTTCACAGGGTGCGTGGCTGTGAGGGGCTCAGCCAGACGTGCAGTGCGACGTGCTCGCCCCTTCTCCCACGCAGATTCTGATCCAGAGCGTCTGTGAGACGATGGTGCCAAAGCTGGTGGCAGAAGACATCCCGCTGCTCTTCAGTCTCCTGTCGGACGTGTTCCCCGGCGTCCAGTACCACCGCGGGGAGATGACCGCACTCCGGGAGGAGCTGAAGAAAGTGTGTCAGGAGATGTATCTGACGTATGGAGACGGGGAAGAAGTTGGCGGAATGTGGGTTGAAAAGGTACCTGGGACTGTTCTGTTGGTGGGGTGGCTGCAGCCATGACAACTGCGGGATGCTGCACACGAGGACGTTAGAGCTGTCAAAGGCCAGGCCTGCTGGTTTATGGCTTGTCCCCACGCCTGTGTGGACTTTTTTTCTTTATCTTTTCTTTTTTTAGATTTATGTTTATTGATTTTTAGAGAGAGGAAGGGGGGGGAAGAGAGGAACAACAATCACCTTTCTCCTGCGTGTCTGGGCCTGCCAGGGACTGAGCCGCAACCCAGGCACATCAGGACTGAGCCTTTCGGTTTACGGGACCAGGACCAACCCACTGAGCCACACCCACCAGGATTGTACTTTTTTCTTAACTTAAATGTAGAGAGAGCAAAACTTACCTGAGAATTTTACTTACGTGAGATAGTTCATTCTCTGAAAATGCTGGCTAAGGGCGTGATTTATAACAGAAAATGTTTACGCCAACGAGAGTTTTATTTACAAGACTTTCTAGTCTGACAACGTAAGTCTCTAACCAACTCATGGCTGACATACTGCATTGGCCTCTTCCCTTCCTCTGGGAGGCTCACATGAGGAAAAGTGCGCATGTGCCTGAGCGTACTGTCTGCATTGAACACCCGTGGGCTCCCCTCCTGGGGGGTGGGGAGCTTTGGTGTCTGTCAGGCAACTGGGTCAGTGTCTCCCATTCCACTGGCTCCCACCTTCCTGACTCACCGAAGGGCTCTCCACAGTGTAGTTACAACCCTTGTGAAGTAGTTTTGCAGGTGTGGCCTGTGTGACGTATCTCTGGTTAAAAAGTTTCAGTGCTGCCCTAGCTGGTTTGGCTCAGTGGATAGAGCGTTGGCCTGTGGACTGAAGGGTCCTGGGTTCAATTCCAGTCCAGGGCACATGCCAGGTTGCAGGCTTGATCCCCAGTAGGGGGCTTGCAAGAGGCAGCCGATCAATGATTCTCTCTCATTGATTCTATCTCTTTCTCCCTCTTCCTTTCTCTCGGAATTCAATTAAAAAATATTAAAAAGAAAAAAGTTTCAGTGCTGCCCTGGCCAGGTGGCTCAGATGGTTGGAGCATCATCTCATAAAACCAAAGGTTGTTGGTTCCATTCCCGGTCGGGGCACATGGAGGCAACCCATTGATGTTTCTTTCTCTCTCTCTTCCTCTCCTCCCTGCCCCCTCTAAAAACATATCCTCTGGTAAGGATTAAAAAAAAGAAAGTTCTAGTACCACGGGAAGTGACTGGAGAAGCTCGCTCCTCTCTCTGGAAGGTCATGTGCTGTGTGTCTGCCCGCAGGTCCTCCAGCTCTACCAGATCACCCAGATCAACCACGGCCTGATGATGGTGGGGCCCTCGGGGAGCGGGAAGAGCATGGCCTGGCGCGTTCTTCTCAAGGCTTTGGAGAGACTCGAGGGGGTGGAAGGCGTGGCCCACATCATCGACCCCAAGGCCATCAGCAAAGACCACCTGTACGGGACCCTGGACCCCAACACCAGGGAATGGACCGATGGGCTGTTCACACATGTCCTGAGAAAGTAAGTCGCTCGGTCAGTGAGTCCCAGTGGGACCTGGCGCTCTGCAGCCTAAGTCTGAGCCAGTGACACAGTCAGCTGAGAAACCATCACAGGGCGAGCGTGTAAAAGCCAACCCCAGTGAGTCCCAGCTGTGACCCTCCCACAGGATCATCGACAACGTGCGGGGCGAGCTGCAGAAGCGCCAGTGGGTCATCTTCGACGGCGACGTGGACCCGGAGTGGGTGGAGAACCTGAACTCGGTGCTGGATGACAACAAGCTCCTGACTCTGCCCAACGGCGAGCGCCTCAGCCTCCCGCCCAATGTAGGCACTTCCTCTGTTGCGGTCCGTCCCATCCCGTCCCAACTGCAGACCGAGTGCCCGCGGAGCCCAGCCCTGGAGACGCTTCCGGGGGGAGCAGCTGGTTGTGCAGATACCTCTCAGTCAGCCTGCACGCTGGGTATTCACGCCCAGGGCTAGTGAGAAGCGTCTCACAGGGCTTATACGTAACTCTCCACGATCTGAATATTAAGCACATTCAGCCCGTCCTACGACCCCGTGAGTGGGGTTGGAGGTAGGGTTGCTGAAGTTACTGTATATGAGAAGGTGGCACCTGAGGGATTCAGATAGCAACGCTGTCATGGCCATCCCTGGGGGTGAGCATTGGGTCGGGCCCTGAACACACCACCTGCAGACGTGGAAACGTGGGCAGGCCCAGCGGGGGTTCGCGTTCATTCTTGACCCAGCGTTTTTGGAGCCGTTGTGTGCGGCCCGTTCTAGATGCTGAGCATGCAGGAATAAAGAGCCTGGACAGAACCCTTGTAGTCCTGGGGCTCACAGTCGCTGGGAAGACAGATGGGCAGGAGAAGAGGCGATGGTGTGAGCAGAAAGGACGCTGGGAGAGGGCGGGCGGTGTTGGTGGCAGGTGGAGGCTGCCCTGTCGGCTGGGGGGCCAAGGCGTCACTGGGAAGGTGGGTCTTAGTAAGGATTGAGGGTTGAGAGGAGCCTTCTGGGAGTTCTGGGTGAAGGGACAGATGGCAGGAGAAGTGGCAGGTGCCGGTGTGTGCGAGGGAAGCAAGGGGCAGCAGCTGGCGTGGAAGAACGAGGGGAGAAGGCAGTGAGATCACAGAGGACATGGGCCTCTGGGTCCTTGTGAGGACTGAGCCTGCCCGCTGGGTGAGCTGGAAGCATGGGAGAGTCTGGACAGTGTCACTGTTGGTTGCCAAAGACCCCTCTGGCTGCTGGTTGGAGGACAGGCTGGGAGCAAGGGGACCTTTGGAGGCTGCCTGGCACCAGGCAGAGCCGTGGGGGTGCGTCGGAAGCGAAGGTGTAGGGAGTGGCCGATGGACCACCAGAGGCGGGTGTGAGAAAGGAGGAGCGGAGCATGACCGAGGTGCTTGGCCGCAGCAGCTGTGCCCACTCAGACGCGTGTCTGGATTTGACTAGTCGGGTGTTTTCTCAGAGCACATTGTCCAGTAGAGTCTCTGTTGTTGGAGAGGGCTTGCTCTCCCGGAGGCAGGTGAGCACCGAGGGTGAGGCTTCGGAATCTGGGCATCTGGTTTGAATCTCCGCCTCACCATCTGGTGGCTGTGGGACCTGGGAAAGCCCCAGCCCATCTGTAACATGGAGACGCTGTGCCCCTGCCCCGGGCACTGGTGAGGGCCGAGCGGGTTCCAGCCGGGAGCATGGGCCACGATGAGCAGGGGTGCTCACTGCTGGCGTCCCCTTCCCGGAGCCGTGGCTTCTCCAAGGGCCCATTGATATTTTTTCTTTTTAACTAAGTGCAGAAAAATTGGATAGAAATCACTCTTTCAGGGCATACATAGGAAAGAGAACTTTAACACTTGGAGTGGGGGAAACGAGTTAAGTCGGCTCGCGTGAATTGCGCGTACTCCGCGGGAGCCGTCTTTAACTCGGTTCATATAGATTTGCGGTGGAGTGCGGGAAACGTGTAAACTCGGGCCGATTGTAACTGCGTATTACCAAATATTTGTTTGTAATCCACCCTTTTGGTGGATGGAACAAAACCAAAAGACAGAGCCATCTTATATTTTGGCGGGAAATTCACCCCACACCGGAGTGTTAACATCCAGGTTTCTACCAAACCTGCATCGTTCAACCTGCTTGGTGTTTTCCCTCCAGGTGCGAATCATGTTTGAAGTGCAGGACCTGAAGTACGCCACCCTGGCCACAGTGTCGCGCTGCGGCATGGTCTGGTTCAGTGAGGACGTGCTCAGCACAGACATGATCTTCAACAACTTCCTGGCCCGGCTGCGCAGCATCCCCCTGGACGAAGGGGAGGACGAGGCCCAGCGCCGGCGCAAGGGCAAGGAGGACGAGGGGGAGGAGGCTGCGTCCCCGATGCTGCAGGTAGGCACCGCGAGCTCGGGTCCGAGGGTTGTGTCTCTCCCCCTCTCCCCCACTCATACATGCGTGCGCGCGTACACACACACTTCGGAAGCCAGGCAGGCACTCTCTTGAGGTTTGTGTTACACCTGCCCCTGAGGAAGCCCAGCCGCTGCAGCTGCCAAAGCTAAGGCACGCGGGAGAGCGTGTAGAGCCCTCTGCTTCCTTCCCGCATAGACTGATGGACGTCTGCCCTTTCACGTCGCTGGAGGGAACCAGTGTTCCCAGGAAACATGACTTTTGAGAACCATCAGGATGAAGGGATGAGGATTGGTCATTTGAGCTCATCCTTCATTTTTTAATCCAAAATATACTCTCCCGAGATCAAGTGACCCGCCCGGGCCTAGATTAGGAGCGCTGAAAGTGCCCAGGCTCTTGAAATGAGTTACGCGGCATTTCCTTCCTCTCGCAGATCCAAAGGGACGCGGCAACCATCATGCAGCCGTACTTCACGTCCAACGGCCTGGTCACCAAGGCCCTGGAGCACGCCTTCAAGCTGGAGCACATCATGGACCTGACCCGCCTGCGCTGCCTGGGCTCCCTGTTCTCCATGCTGCACCAGGCCTGCCGCAACGTGGCCCAGTACAACGCCAACCACCCCGACTTCCCCATGCAGATCGAGCAGCTGGAGCGCTACATCCAGGTCAGGGGAGCGGCGTGCCCTGCGTGTGCTCTGAGCGTCCAGGAGCCACTCAGGGTTAATGTTGCATGGACGTCTGCTTTGTTGTTGTGGGAACTTGATGGAAAACGAGTTGCTTCTCTTTCCACAGCGGTATCTGGTTTATGCCATTCTCTGGTCCTTGTCTGGGGACAGTCGGCTGAAAATGAGGGCAGAGCTGGGCGAGTACATCAGAAGGATCACGACCGTGCCCCTGCCCGCTGCACCCAACATCCCCATCATTGATTACGAGGTCAGTGGGCTGAGGTGCAGCCTCCCCCTTTGGTGCAGCCTTGCTGTGGACTCGGACTCCCCTCTCCACTTCTAGAAGCAGCTTCTCCTCTTTGATTCATGCTGTACAAGGAGCACAGACTAGCTTGAAAGTTCTGATTTGTGTGAAACTGAGCGTGTCTTGTGAGGAGGCACAGGGGCCCCGGGGTGACTGTTCCCCCGTCTCTCTGGGTAGGTGTCCATCAGTGGAGAGTGGTCGCCGTGGCAGGCCAAGGTGCCTCAGATTGAAGTGGAGACCCACAAGGTGGCGGCCCCAGACGTCGTCGTGCCGACCCTGGACACGGTCCGCCACGAAGCCCTCCTGTACACCTGGCTGGCCGAGCACAAGCCACTGGTCTTGTGTGGCCCCCCCGGGTCCGGCAAAACCATGACGCTCTTCAGTGCCCTGCGGGCCCTGCCCGACATGGAGGTAACGCGGCGGGAGGTGGGCAGGAGGCTGTCGTGGTTGGGTCGGCCCTCTGATACTGATGGTGTCGTCCTGTCTGCAGGTGGTGGGTCTGAACTTCTCCAGCGCCACCACTCCAGAGCTGCTGCTGAAGACCTTCGACCACTACTGCGAGTACCGGCGCACGCCCAACGGCGTCGTCCTGGCTCCCGTCCAGCTGGGCAAGTGGCTGGTGCTGTTCTGTGATGAGATCAACTTGCCAGACATGGACAAGTACGGGACGCAGAGGGTCATCTCCTTCATCAGACAGGTTTGTTTACGCCCGCGGCCCTGCTCCCCGGGTTCGCACGCATGCTCCTAACGTGTCCCCTCCTGCTTCCCTCAGATGGTGGAACATGGAGGCTTCTACCGAACCTCAGATCAAACCTGGGTGAAGCTGGAGAGGATCCAGTTTGTCGGGGCTTGCAATCCGCCCACGGATCCTGGGAGAAAGCCTCTCTCTCACAGGTAATGCCAGCTCTACTGACCTCACTGGCCTGGCACACGAATTCCAGGGTGGCTTTATAGGCGGCACAACAAACATCTGGTTTAACTGTAAAAAGGTAACAAAGGGGCCCCTCCTGAGCTCCTGCACTGCTGTGCGCTGGGAAGCACTGGCGGTGGAAGCATCCACTCCTCGGGCAGCAGTGATCTGCCCAGACTGTCTGCAGGGCCAGGAAGAGGCTGAAATGAGCCTGCGCTGTTTTGTTTTGTGTGTTTTTTTAATATATTTTACTGATTTTTTACAGAGAGGAAGGGAGAGGGATAGAGAGTCAGAAACATCGATGAGAGAGAAACATCGATCAGCTGCCTCCTGCACACCCCCTACTGGGGATGTGCCCACAACCCGGGCATGTGCCCTTGACTGGAATCAAACCTGGGACCCTTCAGTCCGCAGGCCGACGCTCTATCCACTGAGCCAAACCGGTTAGAGCAAGCCTGCACTGTTTTAATTCTTTCTCAAGTGCTTTGCATCTACTGTTAGGTGTCAGGCTCAGACCTGAGCTGTTTGGAGTGAGCTCAGGTGACTGGCGTGAAGCCTGTGTAGGTGGGTTAGGGAGCAAGTTGGGGTCCGGCCCAGGACGGGCGCCGCGCTGGGGCACCACTCCTCACCGGGAGTCTGAGCCCGCTGTTTTTTCACAGATTCTTGCGTCACGTGCCTGTGGTGTACGTGGATTACCCGGGACCCGCCTCGCTGACGCAGATCTACGGCACCTTCAACCGGGCCATGCTGCGGCTCATCCCGTCGCTGCGCACGTATGCGGAGCCGCTCACCGCCGCCATGGTGGAGTTCTACACCATGTCTCAGGTACGCGGGCTTCTCCGCCCCTCTGGTCATGGGAGGGCTCTGCCAGGAGACAGCTTTATTCCAACCCCTCGTTTAGCCAAGAGCCTTTCTCCAGAGTCTGCCACCCAGCGTTCCCCTGCGCAGGTCGTGACTGCCGAGGTTTCTGTGCTGCTTCTTGCCCTGCACTGTTTCCCTGTGAGGCTGGGGCTGTGAGTGGAGCCTGTCTGATCGGGCCACAGTGTCTCTAGAGGGATCTGCTGTCTCACTGCTTTCGGCTGGACTCTCACCCCACCTGCAAGGCCTCTGCCTTTCCTCATTAGCATCTTAATGTTTACTAGAAGCGTCCCTTTGCCACTGGGTGAGCCCAGTGGTTCTCGCCGGCATCCCTGGGGCAGCCTGCCTGCCTGCCTTTCCCAGGGCCGTGAGGAGAACGCCCGCTTCCGTGCCCGGCCATCGTCCATCTTGCTCCAGGCCTTTGGGAGCGCTGCCGGGCAGGTTGCAGCAACTTCCCCAGTTTTTAAAATTGTTTTTTATTTTGTATAATTGTAGTTTTTTCCTACAGAATTATTGTTGTCATCATTGTAAATCTTTTTCTTTGTTTCAATTGTGGTTTTAATGAAATCATGCCTAGAAAGGCTCAACTTAGGAATTTCATTAAAAAAAATATTTTTAGAGGAATATTTTGTAGGGTTTTTTTTGGTTTTTTTCCAACATAAAATGAGCAACTTGGATCTAACTTAATTCTGGACAGTTGTCCAGTTGCTCCAACACTATTTAATCCATCCTTAAGTGTTCTGGGGCTAGGTTCTTTATTTTTAATATAAGAATGTTATACAGCATTTGGCCTTTCGACCACTTTTCATGTCTTAAGATACTCACATGTAACTCCATTTTCCCGGTTCCCGCAGGAGAGGTTCACCCAGGACACACAGCCCCACTACATCTACTCGCCCCGTGAGATGACGAGGTGGGTGCGGGGCATCTTTGAGGCCCTGCGGCCGCTGGAGACTCTGCCTGTGGAAGGGCTCATCAGAATCTGGGCCCATGAAGCCCTGCGCCTCTTCCAAGACAGGTAAGGCCACGGACCCAGGCAGTGCCGTCCCCCCTCTTTGAGTCCCTCTGACCCTCTGAGTGGGGTTCAATGAGGCTTGCCCACCCCGTGAGCCAAGCTGAGCTCTGAGCTGGGAATGGAAGGAACGGAGGTGGCCAGGGCAGCCTTGTGTCTGGGATTCATCATGCCCACCCCTGACAGACGGGTGGCAGCGCACTGTGGCCGCCCACCCTGGTCACCTGTGACCTTGGGGAGGCACCTCACCCTCTGTCCAGTGGGCACCACACAAGGTAGTTACCTGTGATGTCCTGTCCAAGCGCAGAGTTCACCGGTGAGTTAAATGCCTTCTAACACGATGTGGTGTGTGGCCTCCACAGCCACCCCCTTCCTTGTCCCCGTCTTGGTTCTCATCAAGGGGTTGCAGCTGCGTCTGAGGCATTGGATTTCTCTCCCACTGTTGGCCACTTGTGTCCGCTGTTGTCTTGTAAGCTTCGTGTTTTCCTTGTTACTTCGGGAAGGGAATTGCTAATGACTGTGGGGATCAGTATCCATCACAACCCGTTGTGGTCCGAGTCAGACCAAGTGTCACAGTAAAAAGTTGAGTCTTTTTCTCATTTAAGGAATCTTGAAAGTTATTGACCTTGTAAAATCAGGACCTTTTCCTTGCCTTCTTTATAATTCCGTACAACCTTTGTTTTACAATAAATTCCTCATGTTTGTGTCAGTTTTTTCTTCTTACAGTTTTAATTTTATGTATTTCAACACTGCAATTTTTCACAGAATATTAGGCTCATTTTAGGTTAGTGAGAAAAAGTTAAATTTGTGTTGCCTTAACTAAACGTTTAGTAAACAATAGATCTTAACTGACGTGGTATTTAATACAGCACCAAGTTCCCTATTGCATGTCATTTGGGGAAACATGCCCATGAGCCAGATCTCACAACGGACAGGGGGGGCTCAGAGCAGATGCACGCAGGGCCAGGCCCTCGCCCTCCCAGGTGGCCATCTGCAGCAGGACCAGGTGAGCTCCTCTGGCCACTGCTAATCTCAGCTGCTGGGAGTCGCTGGCAGCTAGTTAGCAGTTACTCCCCTGGGAAGGCCCGGCCAATAGCTGCCTCCAGACTGACAGACTGAGAAAGAAGCGTTTGGCAGTTACTCCTGGAGACCAGTGTCCTGCCCCCAGGCAGCTGTTCTCATCCCGGCTTGTTGGGGTCTCAGTGCTGCCGTATAGACCCATCGTTTTCAGGCCAGGCTGCATGGCATCTCTGGAGCCCACGGACTGCCTTACTGAGAGCCTGGAGCGAGGTGCGTGAGGCAGGGCCGGGGAAGCAGCACATGAGCCCTGGCAGCTCTGTGGTTTAAAAATGAAGTCTTTTCGTTGTTATGTGAGCTACCTTCGCTCTCCCTTTTTTTAAATGCATTTTTATTGATTTCAGAGAGGAAGGGAGAGGGAGAGAATCATTGATTGACTGCCTCCTGCATGCCCCCTGGAATTGAACCCGGGACCCTTCAGTCCATAGGCTGACAGACATTCTATCCACTGAGCCATACCAGCCAGGGCTCGCTCTCCCTTTTTTAACTTAAAAAATGAATTTTGAGCGCTGGCCGGTTTGGCTCAGTGGATAGAGCACTGGCCTGCGGTTGAAGGGTCCTGGGTTTGATTACAGTCAAGGGCACATGCCCGGGTTGCGGACTCAATCCCCAATAGGGAGTGTGTAGGAGGCAGCCTATCAGTTATTCTCTCTCATCATTGATGTTTCTATTTCTCTCTTCCTCTCCCTTCCTCTCTGAAATCAGTAAAAATATTTTTTAAATGAATTTTGAGCTGTAGTGCAATTTTCACAGCTTTCCCAAAATACCAGAGAAAGGTTTTGTTTAGATTTGAATGTAGGCATAGCCACCGTGCATCTCAGTTCTGATGGACTGCAGTAACTCCATGACATGCCTGCTCAGTGTAGTCACCTCCCAAGGTCCCCTCCCAGCTGTAGGGACAGGCACAGCTCACCTGCTTGCTGTTTTCTTCACGAGCCTGCACCTCCAGAGCTGCACACTGCGGTTCCCATCTGTCCTCAGCACCTGCGCTCAGAGCACTGTTCAACAAGCTGAGACCCTGGACCACGGTTTCTTCTTAAACCACGTGGTTAAGCCTTTCTAAGGGAGTTGTTTTCAGTGTAGTGTCATAGGTCTCAGGGTTTTGTATTTAACTAGAGGCCCGGTGCATGAATTCGTGCATGGGTGCGGTCCGGCCGGCTGGGGAGAGGGGCCGTGGGCTGTTGGCAGGCTGGCCCTGCCCCCTGGTGGAACTCCTGGTTGAGGGGACAATTTGCATACTGGCCTTTTATTATATAGGATGTTAAAACTTCTGATTGCTTAAGCATCTTGAGTTCAGATTCTCAGGTTTTTCCATTTGTAGAAAATGAAAATTTCTGATAAAGACTGATCTCAGCCCTTGGAGTCACCCTTAACACACAACCTGGTGTTCCCCTCCCACCCCCATTGACCTCCGGACTCACACGCTGCTCTCCCGGCAGGCTTGTGGAGGACGAGGAGCGGCGCTGGACCGACGAGAACATCGACATGGTGGCTCTGAAGCACTTCCCCAACATCGACAAGGAGAGAGCCATGAGCCGGCCCATCCTGTACAGCAACTGGCTGTCCAAGGTGACCAGGCCCTGCAGTCAGCCATGTCCCTCCTCTGTGACCCGTGACCCCTCCTCTGTGACCCCCTGACCTCTCTGTGACCTGGCCCTGCAGTTAGCCCTGTTCCCGCCTCCTGTCAGTCAGCCATGCCCTCTCCTCTGCCTTCCTGTCGGTTAGAATGATCCTCTGACCAAAAAACGTGTCTGTCTGGAAGTGCGCTGTCAATGAAGGTGGTTACACGTGTGACGGTGACTGCGTCTCTGCAGCCGCTGATAATGTAGGGGTTTGGGGTAGAGTTCCAGGAGTGTGGCTGGACGGCTGTTTCTTATCTCCATGCGATGGCTGCTCCAGCCAGCAGATGTGGCTCCAGCGTGTTTGCAGGGAAAGCCTCTGCTTCCCCTTCGCTCTTTCTTTCCTCATTTGTGTGAATGTTTCATGCACTAAGATCCTCCACAGAGGCGACATTTCCAGCACAGCCGCGAGCCGTCCTTTTCTCTGAAGAGGAGGTGGGGGCGCTTTAGTGAGTTGTCCTCTTGCTGTGCACGTCATTTGGTAGCAGCTGATTCGGGGGCGTGTCAGGGTCACAGTCTAAAAGGGCGAGACAGGGACGTGGCCCATCAGGAGAGGTCTTGGCGTCGGGTCTTCACAGGCTCTCGGGCCTCCTGGGCGTCAGGAAAGGCTTGCCAGGCAGAGAGCCTGATGGGAGCAAAGGCAGCGGGCAGGTGTGTTCATTGTGCTGGAGCAAGCCTGTCAGACTCCACGGCTAACACGGGCCAAACAAGGGTTAAGTGTATGTAGCCGCAAAAAACAAAGCTTCAATTTTCATAGAAACGTAGGTTTATTTCTGTAGAGACATGCTGAAGACAAAGGGCTGAGGTAAATGAGTCATTGTTAACATAAAATAATAGAACATTTTAATAAAAATTAATATTTTTTTCTTGAACATTAACTTACCAGACACTGAATAACTGCACAAATTAATAAGCGTAACACAAATAAGCCTATTTTTTTTGTTCTTTGAAAGCAACATATTTCCTGTTGCGCACACCAAACAAGTCAGTTCAAGACTAATGACATGGCAATTGGCTGCTTAAATATTCACTGCTAGTATTAGTGGAGAGAAATGGTGCGCCTGCGCATAAGGTGTGTATGGTAAATGAATGCAACACAATTATAGTAATCAGTCATCAGCAAACATTGTAGTTATTAACAATTATGTATAACAGGATATTGTAAGAATTAAGCTAACGAAATTTTTGTTAAAATGTTTCTTACATACCGTTATATTGGCTGGGGAGTTTGACATGCTTGTGCTAGAATCTGCAGTTTACTTCCAGACTTGAGATGCTAATCCTTCAGTAGAGGCAGTAGCTCCTCCCAGTGGCTTGTCTTTTCACTCTTCGGTGGTTTTTGAAAAACAAATGTTTTTTGTTGTTTTTAAATATATTTTTATTGATTTTAGAGAGGAAGGGAGAAAGGTAGAAACAGCAATAATGAGATCATTGATCAGTGCTTCTGCATGCCCCTACTGGGATCACGCAATGCTCAGTGAGCCAAGGACGTGGCCCTCATAGGGATATTGTTTTTATATTCTTCTTTTCTGTATCTAGGAAACGCACAAAAGTACAGTGCTGGATTTGATACTGTATTATATCAAACATAGAGATAGATAAATCGC
>NW_005871526.1:774948-800051 GCF_000147115.1 Myotis lucifugus | reverse complement strand
CAGGGGAGCTGCCGGAGCCAGTGTGGAGGGATGTGTTTCTCCTGGCGACATTGCCCAGAGCCTCTCGAGTTCCATGATTCAAGGTGAAAAGGAAGCAGAGAGCAGGAGAGAAGGCGGGTGGGACTGTCAGGGAACCTGGGACAGCGCGGACAGAGGCCCCAGGGAGCCCGAGCAGCCCGCACGGCCTTTCCTCTCCGGACGGTTCTCCCCGCCGGCGTTTCCTCAGTGAGAGCCCTGCCCGTGGAGCCACCACACGGGGCCGGGTGAGGGCGGGCGAGGCTGGCTTAGGCCTTCAGCATTCCTAAGAGACACCGCCTTTCCCAGGGTTTTCTAGAAAGCAAGACTTTAGAACAAGAAGGCTTTGCCCCGCCCCTCCTCGGGCAGCTGCGCCTGTTACTTACGCCTGAGCTCCCCCACAGGACGCCCCTGCCTGCCGGGCACGGTGTCGCCATGACAGGGCCACCAGGCTCACCTTGACCCGCTTTCATGCGGGGACTCACTGCTGCCTCGCAGCCCGGCTGTCAGCGAGCAGGGCGTCTGCGCCTGCGGTCAGCCCGACTTGGATGACACCGGCAGCCGCCACGTGCCGGCCCCGAGATGGCAATGCCGCCGATCAAGGCCAGCTACGGAAACAGGGGCAGCACTCTCTTGGCGACATTTAAGTGTGACGGGAACAAAGAGACAACCACCCAGTGGACTGGGCGTGCCCTCCGGGCGGAGCCTTCACCTGAGACCCCAGCCCAGCGCATAGCACAACCAGCACCTCACGTGGGACCTGGAGCCCGAGGCCCAGCGAGGCTCTGCCTGGTGCTGACCCACTGAAGCTATCAGACGCTACAGGCTGTTGGAAGCCACTAAGTTTGGGGTGATTTGCTGCAGCTCTATAACTCATACACTGAGCTGCCGGTACACTGTAACGAGCAGGGGGTCGGCTGACTGCACAGTGGCCTATCCAAAAGGATTTAAAGCGTCTGACGTATACATTTAATCGTGTTGTAATAAGCAAGTTTACCTTTACAATATTTCTTAAAGTGTGACTAATACTACAATTGGTTCAAAAGGGCCAGTTCAAAAGGTTGTAGCAGCAAGATTTGGTCAAAAGCTAAGAAATTCCAGTGTCAACGAGGCAGAGCTCTGACAGAGGGAATGGCTGGTCCCAGCAGGTCTGAGGACACCTGGGGACGGTGCCTGGTGAGGAGCGAAGCTGTAAAATGATCCTACTTCTGGGAGATAACAGTGGGATATAAACACACAAGATGAAACGGAAACACTGGGCAAGGACACACGCACGGCACCACCTACTGTGCTTCCCGGCTTGGCCCTGCCCTTCACGCCGGAGGGCCACGGGACCGCCGACAGGAGGCCGAGACAGCAGCACAGCGCATGGCCACGGAAAACCACCCACACGTGGTTCCTCTAGCAATTACTATTTCCTGTTATGTCTTAGACTCTAGCCCTACTTTCAAAGAATTCAGATTACTTCACAACTCGAGGCATTGAGAAAATTTAGCAGAAAGTTCCAGAAACTGAAATTTCACCTGAGGTGAGAATAAGACTTGCTCAGGAGAGAGAAAAGACAAACCAAAAACAGAATATTTGCAAGGCAATACCTGAGAAGGAACTTGTATCTACAGCACATAGAGAACTCCTATAGCCCAATCGCAGACAACAGGCACATTTCTAAATGGGCAAGTGCTCGGCGACAGTTCTCCGAAGATGTGCAAGGAGCCGGGCACCGGGGAGATGCCAGCATCCTGAGCCCAAGGTAAGACACAAACCAGGACCAGCTCGGACGCAGCACCTCCGCCCCGGGACGCTGTGGTCAGGACGGACAGTGGTCAGTCAGTGCTGCTCGGACGTGAAGAGCACGGGACTTCGACACAAGTGCTGGGAACGCACAAGGTGCAGCTTGCATTTATATGATTAATTCACGTTATTTATTTCAAACGCACAATTGGCTACCTTTCCCATCAATGAATCAACTGAGCTGAAACAGGAAAACAGCTGACCAGTGAATACAGAATGTCTCCAAAATTCTCTACTTTATAACAAATGTGAAGAATCTCGTATTCCATAGAGAAAAAACTGTTTTTTAAAGAGACAAATTCATTATCATAAATGCAATTTAATCCGCAAATGTTAAATAAGGTTTGTTATGGCTTAAAATCTTCTTGAGAAATAGATTGAAACAGGAACTTAAAACGGCTCTCATAAAAGCAGACGCCAAGAACAGCAATGACGAACCCCACTGGCATTTCCCCTGCTGCAGCCCGCGCTCCCCGCACCGCGTGGGAAAATCCGCTGTTTCACACTCTCTCACTGCGCGGGCGTGGGCGGCAGCTCTCTGGGTGCATGGGAGTTTACTGTCATCAGAAACCAAGCTCATCATTTATCTTCTTTCCGAAACACACAGTTTAAAGACATGCTGCCAGCCCGCGTGTAAGGTCAGAGCTTTCGAGCCATGCCCGCCTCTCCTAGGGAGCGGAGCGTCCGCTGAGCTGAGCTGTGTGCGCCGGTTTCCTGCGCGAGCCGTCAGAGAACGGCACTCAGTCCAGGACACACCGTGCTTCCCCGCCCCGCTGCCAAGAGCCACAGACTCTCCCTCTGAAACTTCCTTGGACTCTGTCCCTTCCTCTCCATTCCAGGCCTGCAATGACCTCACCCGCTGCTGCCACGTCTCCCCGCTCATGCCTGCAGCTGCCAGGCTCTGGTCTTCCTCCGGCTCATCTTCCCTCCCGACTTCCTTCTACTTGCAGACCTCAGTCAGATCAACAGTCTGTTAACAGAGCTGCCACGGTGTTATTTAGTTTAATAGGTTAAAATCACTCCCCGAGCTCATTTAAGGACCTAAGCCACCCAGCTGCACCCTCTGCACGCCTGGTCTTGTTCCTCTCCACCACGGGTCCTTCCGCGGTCTCTGCCCAGACCCCATGCTCGGTCCCAGCTCAGGGCTCATGGTGTGTGGCAAGCAGCAGCTGCTCATCCACCGCCTGGCACCATCATTTCCATCCTAAGAGGGCTCCATGCTTTTTGCACATCACAACATGCCCAGTTAAGTAAAACAGGACATTCCTGAGCCTCCCTTGAAGCTGAGCATAAGCAGTTTACGTCCAATGAGACATAAGCAGAAGTCTGCTAGAAATTTCTGGAAAAGGTTACTTTCCGGACAGACGCCATGCCTCCCCCTTTTTTTGTCTAAAATACAGATATGAGGCTTGAGCTGCAGCAGCCACTTTGGCATCAGCCGGGAACGGCCGCCACAAGGGCAGCACCCTTAAACCGCTGCGTCACAGCAGCACAGCGCTGGCTCACTGCGTGGACGTCTCAACATACAGGGGAATGAATCCAGGGCACTTCCGCCAGGAAACAGCACGGCTTTCCATTACGCGTAGCTGAACGCAATCCTTATGCAAATATCTTATCCTCTCCTCATCCTTACACTCTTAGATTTCCTTCACAGTCAACGTTCATCTCCCAGAGTACCAACTGATATGATCACCAAGATTCTGTCCCTCTATCACATTCTTCTAAATTTTTTTTTTTTTTTTGTTAATTCCTCACCTGAGGGATTTTTCCATTTGATTTTTTAGAGAGAATGGGAGGGGAGGGGAGAACAGAGAGAAAAATCTGTAATAATTAAAAGGGTAATATGCAAATCAACCGAACGACCCAACAGCAGAACGACCATCCAGATGACTTTCCAGACGACCACGCTATGACACGCACTGGCACCAGGCCAGCCAAGGTGGGTGCGATGTGATTCGTCAGGGGGCCCCGCCATCACCCCATGACTCCCCCGCAGAGGGAGGCCCAGGCCACTGGCCAGTGACGCTGTGGCGGGGCCAGCCAGCAATCCCCCCGCAGAGGAAACCCAGGCCAGCCAAGTGATCGCACCCTATGCCTGTCACCTGCAGAGGGAGGCGACTGGTGGGGGGGGGGGCAGCGCCACACAGATGGCAAGCAGGGGCGGGGCCAGCTGCCTGGGGAAGGAATGCCCCATAGGCCCTAATTGCCAGCCAGGCCCAGGCTGAGGGACACCGCCCCCGCCCCGCCCCCATGCACGCATTCTGTGCACCAGGCCTCTACTATAGATCAAAGAGAGACACAAATTGGCTGCCTCTTCCACGTGCCCGACCGGGCCAGGGATCGAACCTGCAATTGAGGTATGTGCCCTTCAGTCCACAGGCCAGTGATCTATCCCCTGGGCAAAGCCGGTAGGTCCTGTTCTCCAAATGTCTGATCCTATGCCATAAGCATCGGGTTTATAACTACCAGGACTGAACTGATCTCTCTTTTAAAAGCCAAGCAGTGCATTGTTTCTGGAGTAGAACTAAACCATCACTGAGGGCGCAGGCCCACCTGGTAATTCAGCCTCCATGAGGCTGAGCCACAGGATCTAAGGACTAAACCAAGCTTTACCCCAATTCTACAGACAACCAGTCAGACTCTGCCCTAGACCAGTGATGGCGAACCTTCTGAGCTCGGCGTGTCAGCATTTTGAAAAACCCTAACTTAACTCTGGTGCCGTGTCACATATAGAAATTTTTTGATATTTGCAACCATAGTAAAACAAAGACTTATATTTTTGATATTTATTTTAAATATTTAAATGCCATTTAACAAAGAAACATCAACCAAAAAAATGAGTTCGCGTGTCACCTCTGACACGCGTGTCATAGGTTCGCCATCACTGGTTTAGACTCCATCAGACAAAGAAAGACCTCCTTGCAGCTCACTAACCTGTTCTCAATCCTCTTATGACACAAGGAAATTAAATAATACAGAGAATGCAGAAGGAAGAACAGTTAATTACAAAACTACACTAGAGAGCGGAGTGGTGTGACTCGTGTTTTCTCATGGCATTAGCTTCACAACCAGGACCTACTCTCTCTAGCTACCTCTTCTGTAGACATCTTCCCAGCTCAAAGCCAGACACTGAGCTGGGAATCGAATTTACTTCGCTAAAACGGGAAGGTCAAGTCCCTCTTCCCAAATAGCCTCGCGAGGGTCCTACACACACCAGCTACTCAATAAAATCTGACTTCACATCCTCTGCCACCCTCTCCAAATTCTATAGGCTCCCCTACGTCAGAGGGGGCAAACCAACAACTCACTTTTCTTTCCAAATCACGTGGAACTTTTAACTCAAAAATGGCAGAAAAGATACTGTAGTCACCTGTGCCCAGTCCGCCCGCGGCTCAGGGTGAACCGCTGGTTCCAGAGCTGCCTCCCGCAGGCTGCTCTGTCGTCGGTGCTGCCCAGACTCTCTGGGCCTATAACCTGTCCTCCCCGGGTCGTAAGTGACATAATTTACATCATAAAACGCCAAGTTCATATGCCTCATAAGCCAGAGACCTGCCTCTGGGCCTCAGAGGATTCTATGTCAGCTTTTACATGGGTTTTCCTTTAAGAGCAATTGTTGGGAAGGACAGTAACCATTTCAGTTCACTCTTTACTGTGAATTTCCAACCCCAGCAACGAGGTGAGAGAAAGGCAGCCCGGCACACAGGCCCATGACTTCACATTCACAAAGATGAGACGGAACCGTGCTTGCCAACTATTTTAATCACATAAAGAATTGAAATAGCAAAATCTTCAAGTGACCACCAAGTAATGACCGAGTGAGGTTTACCCTTCTCCTGTCCCTCCACAACACTGCCCGTCGGAGCCAAGCCCTGGATGCCGCGGCTCCCCGAGGACTGGCGCAGCCGTACAGCAGGGACCCAGCGCATAAGACCCACCTGACTCTGCAATATCCGCACAATATTGTCTTTAACGACATAATTGATGGGAACATATTTTATACATGTGTGTAGCCCTGGCTCCTGCTACACGTGTTGTGTAAATGGCACCGGTCACTCTGAGCTTCGATGTCTCACCTGTGACGTGGAGACACAGAGCGGACAGACATCAGCGTGGCATCCGGGAGCCACAGCCACGTCTTGGAGAGGGGACATCAGACACACCTGGAGGGCACAGGACATCTGGGCAGCAATGCAGCGGTCACGCCACAACGCGGGTGGTGGCATCACAACTGCTCACGTGGGGTCAGAACTGCTCCACTGCTCGCACAGAGCACCCTGGAGGCTCACCGTGCGCGAGCCGGCACCTCGCGTGGTTCTAAAGCACAGGTCTGTCACCAGAGCAAGGGGGCTGTCTAGGAGCAGGGCCCGTGGAGGCGTGACAAGTGGAGGCAACGCAGGACCTGCCTGGATCGTGAACCCTCCCCAAAGCCATGAGAGAATGAGGGCAGATGTGAACTGGACGATGACGGCGCAGTAAGCTGTGCTGTGTCAGCATTAGGCTTTTCAAAGTGCGGCCACGTTGCTGTGCGTATGCAGGAGTATCCCTGTTTAGGAGACACATATCCATGTGTTTAGGGGGTCAAGTGTCAGAATGTCTGAAATTTACTCTCAAATGGTTAAAAAACACATGAGTGTCGAGAGATAAGCAGGTAAAGATGAAGCAAATGTGGAGAAGTGTTAACCAGAGTGAAGTCCAGGTGGAGGGCCTGCAGAGACTCACTCTACTCGTCTTCCAGCTGTTCTGTCGATCTGAAATTTTTAAAAATAAAAACTGGAGGACCGAAAGAAGGAATCCTCGACCATGCCAACCTGCTGAGGGGCAGGTGAAGGGACACAGGCGTGGCCTCTGGTTTTGGCAAGAAACTAGCCAGCAGTGACCCTTTGCGGGAGCATTTCGGGGGAATGGAGGGTGCTCAGAGCTGAGTGACTGCTGAGGGTCCCGCAGGGGCCAGGACGCTGGGCCCACAGGAAGGAGTCTCCGCAGAGGATGGCGGTGATGATGACAGCCTGTAACCTGGAAGCAGCTGGCACTGCCCGACGCCTCGTCACTCACTGAACTCTCACGGCAACTCTGAGGCAGGTGGTGCTCAAGCCTCCTTTGCAGACAGGGAGCTGGGCCCGCGGGCAGAGACTCCCCGCCAGCAGCAGGGAGGCTGCGGTGCGGCGAGGGCGTCGGTGGGGGGCGGGGATGAGGAGAGAAGGAGGGGATTTACAGGCAGGACTGGGTGCTCCCTGGGTTAAGGGTCATGGACCAGAAGTGACTCTAGCAATTTCCAGCCGCAGAAAGGATGGCTGGTGGGACCTAAGAGAAAAGGAGCCGGCGGGTGGGGGGCAGGAGGGACATGGAGTGTAGCTGGTAAGGAGGCGTGCATCGAGGCCACTGAGGGTGCGATGGACACAGAAAAGGTGGAAGGGTCAGAGGACAGAGGTCATGAGGTCAGGAATAGCTGGAGGGGTGACAGGGAGAGAGAAGGAGCAATCTGAGTGGAGATGGTCAAGGCAGTGCGTTCCTGGGGGGCCCGGGGCGCTGATGCAGAGGGAAAGGCGAGTCGTCCACGTGGCACAGAGCCGCCCAAGCCCTGGGGGGTGAGCAGGGCGGGCAGAGCACCGCCACCAGGAAGGTCCAGGGGAGGTCACACACGGAAGGCCGTGCGGGGCCGTGGGGAGGGCGGGGCTAACCAGAGGCTGCAGTGGGCAGGACACTGCCCTCCCTCCACGGCTCAGGGACCTCGATGGAAGAAAGTCAGGCTCTAAGGTGAGAAGCATCCGCGGTCAGAGCGAGAGGGACATGTGGTGTGCACGCAACCAGTCATTCCTGAGTGTGAATCTTAATGTGCTTAATAGTTTGCTACATCCTAAAGCACAAACCATTTACAAAGAAATCCAAACCAGATCAAAAAGGAAATGATCCTCCAACGATTATACTTTCAAACCCATGAAAGGCTCATTTTCAAAAATGAGTGCCCTGGCCAGACACACAGCAGCATCGGAGTATTCCGGGCGCACAGCCGCAGGGAGCCCAGCCAGCACCACAGGCCCCGCGCGCTGCCTGGTGGCGGGTGAGGACGCCAGCCTTTCTGAGCACAACCTGGCCACACGGGAAGCCGGGCGCCTCTGGGGTGAGAATGAGGGCACTTCTTCCCTGAGCTCCTGCGGGAGCGACACGCCCGTGAACAGAGGAGACGCTCAGAGCTGCGCCTTTCCTGAAGGGACCGGCTCCCCGCGGTCGCTCTCCATGTCTCTGGAAGAGCGAGCAGACGGTGCGAGCCCTTGTTTTACGTCTATCAAGGTGGCCCGCACATGTCTAGTGAGCTCTGTATGCAGCTCACTGAAAACGCACAGCTCTCTAGAGCAGGGATCCTCAAACTTTTTAAACAGGGGGCCAGTTCACTGTCCCTCAGACCGTTGGAGGGCCGGACTATAGTTTAAAAAAAAACTATGAACAAATTCCTATGCACACTGCACATATCTTATTTTGAAGTGAAAAAACAAAAACGGGAACAAATACAGTATTTGTATTTGCATGTGGCCCGCGGGCCGTAGTTTGAGGACCCCTGCCCTAGAGTCTTACATGTACAGTCAACATCTAAGACGTGTCCCTGAGACTAAATTTCATTGCGCTTTATCTGGAACCCTGATGTGCTGTGTAGTTGTACTTGATGGTTTCACCAGGACCATCAAGAAGAGAGGCCTGGTCAGCCCCAGGGCTCATTCTCGCCCTCCGCAGCCCAGGGGCCTCCTGCACTGGCCACCGAGCCCGGGCCTGCGGCGGTGCTGCCCACCGCTGTCCTTGGAGCCCAGCACGATGTGTGAGAGAAGCGGGGGCCAGCGACGCACTCTCTCCCTCACAGCACCCCTGGCACAGGAGGAAAACAGTCCTCTTCCATGAAGAGCCGGCTGAAGTAGTCTCTCCTTCACGCAATTTTTCTCATGCTTTTTCTATTCCTGTGGGACTTTCGTTTTGGAGTACGGATGTCTGTCTTATTTTTCCTTCTCGAGTATAAGCAAGCACACTCCGCCTTACCATCTTTGTATAGTCCTAAAGTGTTTCAGTGTGACGTGTTTTATTTAATACCTAGCCCCAGAGAACAAAATGCAACACAATGCTATCAATATCAAATCCATCAGTGTCAGACTAACTACACACAGGCTGCCAAGGTTTGTGCGCAGTCATACCACCATTCACGGGACGCGGGTCACTGCTCTAGGTCCCAACCCCACTTGCAAGCCCCGCTCACACTTTTCCAAGTTGACAAATAAAAGAGAATGAATTTTCCTATTTAAAATACAGTAATTTAAAAAGTAACTTCAAATCTTTTCATTTTTAAAAGGAGTATAAAATTTTAAAAATAGTATTTTGTCAAAATAGTGGGAAATGTTTCAAAATTAATGCATGAATATATACCCAACCAACTGAACCTTTTAAATTTATTTTAGTTAATTCAGAGAATCGCAGTTAAACAAAGCAATCTCGTTCGTAAACCAAAAGGTCACCTTACCGTTGATGTTTATTGCCGGCAATACAATGGACATCTTTGGTCTGGTGGTCTTGTTATGGGTGGTCGCTGGTAGCAGCAGGTGATCCTGAGATTGACAGAGAACAATCTGTTAAATGTAATAATTGGCTTAGCTCGGGAACAGACCATAGCCAGCGTGTCTAAGACCCCAATGTTCAGTGGGATCATAAAAAATGGCAATTTTTAGTTGAATTTGGCCCAGAGTTATCTATCCAACAGAGTCATTTTCAAACTTTTTTTAAAGAAGAGAAACATTTCCCCCCAAAAGCTTCTGTTCCCAAATGAACACCATACACGAGAGCCGGAAGCAGGGTCGGGGCCTGGCCACGCTGCTCGGCCTCCTCTGTCCCTCTAGAGTGGCCACAGCTGCACACATTCTCCGTAAGGTCCATATGGACTACAGATACATAGTTCTTGCTCTTAAAAAGCATAGAGTTTAGTAGGAGAGTTTAAAAAATTAAGGACGCATGTCGAGCACAATTAAATGTAATCCTGCCAGCTTCTGACGATCCCCAGGTGGACTGGCAGCTGAGGGTTCTGGTTCCCAACCACACAGATACGGGAAGCAAGAGCAAGCCAGGAGGAGTGTGACTTCTAAAGGGGAAAAGGTATGTACCTCTGTTGGTATTCCACGGTTGATTATGACCTACTAGAGGCCCCGAGCACCGGTTGGGTCCCTCGGCCTGGCCTGCGGGGATCGGGCTGAAACCGGCAGTCCAACATCCCCCGAGGGGTCCTGGATTGCAAGAGGGAGCAGGCCAGGCAGAGGGTCCCCATTGATGCAGGAATCCATGCACTGGGCCTCTAGTATGCATATAAGATCTTTGGTTAATCTCTCCTGCCCTCCATCCTTCCCCTTCCCTCTGAGATTCATCAGTCTGTTCCATGTTTCCATGCCTGTGCGTTAAGCGTCTGCTCCCTGGTGGTCAGTGCATATCATAGCTACCAGTCGAACAGTCCAATGGTCAGACGGTCACTTAGGCATATGTATACACACAAACACACACACACACACACACACACACACACACACGAGCAGCAATTCTCAACCTGTGGGTCACGACCCCTTTGGGGGTCGAACGACCCTTTCACAGGGGTCGCCTAAGACCATCGGAAAACACATATATTATTACATATTGTTTTTGTGATTAATCACTATGCTTTAATTATGTTCAATTTGTAACAATGAAAATACATCCTGCATATCAGATATTTACATGACGATTCATAACAGCAGCAAAATTAGTTATGAAGTAGCAACGAAAATAATTTTATGGTTGGGGGTCATCACAACAGGAGGAACTGTATTAACGGGTCGCGGCATTAGGAAGGTTGAGAACCACTGCACTAGAAGCCTGGTGCACGAAATTCGTGCACTGGAGGGGGGGGGGTCCTCTCAGCCCGGCCTGCGCCCTCTCACAGTCCAGGAGCCCTCGGGGGATGTCCAACTGATGGCTTAGGCCCGCTCCTAAACCGTCAGTCGGACATCCTTAGTGCTGCCACGGAAGTGGGAGAGGCTCCCGCCACCACCGCTGCACTCACCAGCCGTGAGCCCGGCTCAGGGCTTCTGCCTGAGCAGTGCTCCCCCTGTGGGAACACACTGACCACCAGGGGGTAGTTCCTGCGTTAAGCGTCTGCCCCCTGGTGGTCAGTGCACATCATAGCGACCGGTCGTTCTGCTGTTCGGTCAATTTGCATATTAGCTTTTTATTATATAGGATAGATGACTTGGATATTAACTACTGTTTTCAATAACTCCCTTTTCCTAGCAAAAACAGGAATTGTCACAGAACAAAGAAAAAGACAAAAATGAACATGCTTCCATTTGAGGGAGCAAGCTAACCTGAGACGAAGCAGAAGTGTGAATTTAACTCTGGCTTTCTTGTTCCTTTGTTCATCTGTCTCATCATTCACTCAACATACTCCTCTAAGAAAAGGCTCCTCAAAAAGTCAGCCGAGAGCAACAAAATTCAATGCAACTTAGTTCACAGTCAATGTGATTATGAAATGTAATTGCCACCAAAGCTAAGAAAAAGTCTAGAATGTGATCAAACTGAAATTAATGTAATGTGAGCAGAACAATATAGAAAACATTTCTAGTAACTGCCTGCTTTGTCTAACTCGGGGCCACATTTCCCAGAGAACATGTTCTGTAAAGGGGGAGGAGTCCAGCGGCCTGAGAATCCCAGCACTGCAGAAAGAGAGTTTTTTTAAACACATTGTTAGACACAGAGATCACGAGTTTCTGAGAGTACGGTAACATATTATAGCCAAGAAAAAGCAAAATTTGCTGATCTTCATGCCATGAAACTTACAAACACATAATTAAATGTTGCTTCAGGGTCCCCCAAAGTAAGGCCATGACAAAAATAAACACGTTTAGATGCCACTGGCCACGGGTGAAGGCCAGGCTCAGACCTCAGTCTGAACTTCCTGCTGCGATCTGGATGCCACCCTAAACTTTGTTTTTAAATTTCCTTTTCTGAACATAGTATCTCCTACTTTCTCTCTTCACTGAATTTCAAACCAAGCAGTTACTTTTGCAGCAGAAAGCCAGAAGAACTTACGAAAAAGAAGAGTCACATACTGAATGCACAGACGTCATCACAGTCCCCAGCCTGCCTCTCATTATTAAAGGCTTGCAAAGTGGGGAGAAAGCCTGCATCAAAGTGCTCATTCCCAAGAGGCCTCGCGACAAGAAGTGCAGGGGACTGAGCTGGTGTGCCACAAACTGTGATGGTGCTTATCTCACGGTAAAGTAGTTCATACGCACGAATGCACACACACGTGTGCACACAAGCCCTGGACAGTGCAGCTGTTTTATTGAATGCCCATGTTCACTTCCTCAAATGAAATGTTCTTTGCCACAACCATGACTCTTGAGTCCTTTTCCTCTCCACTATGTTCTTTGCCACAACCATGACTCTTGAGTCCTTTTCCTCTCCACTATGTTCACCTTACTCCTTTTCAGCGTCTCACTGATCCATCCCATCAGCGACATCTTCAGAAACAAAGGACTTCGTTTAACCTCTGCCCATTCGTTAAAGAACTGGCGCGCACAGTGACTGCCTGTACTCAGCACTGCACCGCAGAGCCTGTTTCTGCCAAAGCGTCCAAGTCCAGGCTTCCGTTCTGTTGGGGAAACAATGCTCACTGTGACAGAACCTGCCATTTGTGTTCCAGGTTTAGTTGGGCACAAAGCTACCCAGAACCCAGACCACATTCCCAGCCTCCTCTGAGGCCACACACTCAAGTTCTGCTGATTACAGGAGGCATCCTCCACCCAACTTCTGCAGCTGAAATGCAGGCACTACTGCTAGCGCGGGCAGCCCTCTCGGACCACGAGGAGGGGCAGCGTGGCAGAAGGAACCACACATCCTGACGATCGAAGCTGCCACAAGATCTCCGGAACTGACAATGAGAGAGAAGTAAAATTATAATCTGCCTAAGACACTATTATTTTGGATTTTCTGTTACTCGTAGATAAATCTACAGCTAATTATTAGTTGTATTAAAAAATTGCGAAACAGCACTAAAGGTATTTAGTCAAGAGGGGTTTCAATTAGGGTTCATCGGAGACAGTTACTCTTTTTTAACTGCATAAAAAATTTTATTATTTAGCCTCCTTGATATACTCCCCCTCCCGTTTTTACTTATTAAAGAACTTGCAGAGGAAATTAAATCCTGGAAAAGTAGAGATATCATTGGATGAATTTGAACGAAACTCTTAGCTTCCTATTAAGTCAGTTAAAATAATCCAGCTGCAATAAAGATGAAGCTACTTAAAAATAAAAAGGACAAGAGAAAAGAAGTTGCCATAGAGAAAAATATGATGCATTCTGGCACTGTCACTCAGAACTATGTCACTCAGAAGGTGTTAAGACATCTTAGTAGATTCCGCAGAGCCGTGGCCGACTGAGGGCCAAGGCCTCTGCAGGGAGCGCCATGTGGACACAATCAAGGCCATCCCGCAGGCCCTGCAGCCAGAGAGGCGCCGTGGGAAACACCCACACATTCCACCAGGGGAATGGAGCATCAGCTTTCCAACATTAGGCAATGTTGTGCCTGAGAAAATATGCTATTTTCCTACAATTCTCCCAGTTCCCTCTTCCAGGCTTGCTGTTAGAAAAAGACAAACTGTTAGTGCATAACAGCATCCCAGGCCGTTTCCTCTCTTTTTGGAGACCAACTTACCAAAAGAACAGAACCACATCTTGCTCAGCTGGAGGTTAGGAGGGGAACTCACAAGAACACTGAGGTCCTAGGAAGTGCTGTAAGTGTGGGTTCCATGTCGGGTAGAGTAGAAAAGGGCCCCATTGAAGCTGACTTGCTAGAGTAAATGGCCCTTTTGCCCCAAAAACTCACTGACCGACGCCCGCAGCACACTGTTCAGCTCATGACTAGATTTGTGTTTTTTCCAAAACTATTGCTATTTGTATTTGTTAGTGTAATTTAATAAAATATTACATAAACTGCTCAAATACAGTGTGAAAAGACACCACGATTTAATAAAGGTGAACAGTTAAAATGTTTCTGTCATTGCAAGACTGGGAACCAAATCGTAGCAATGTGCATTTAGAGTGCCGTCCAAGCATTCAGTTCTTGTTCTAATTTAGAGTCATAATTAAACCTGGAAATTATGGTTAATGCATTAAGCATAGCTTTTGTAGGAAAAGCAACAAGAAACTCTTGTGAAGAGGTATTAACCCTATACCACATTTGGCGAATGAATGCACATTTACATAATTAAACGAAACACGAAGATAGACACTCTGACCCTGTACTTCCTAGGACTTTGTTCAATAGCATGAGCTCCTTGCAGTTGCAAGTGTTGTGAGCGACAATGCAGAGCCGTTTCCCAGGCTGGACAGCGTGATGCAGGGAGGGGGGAGGCCCCCGGAACTCGCTGCCAGTCATGCTCGCTGGTGCCAGCAGCCAGCAGTCCAAAGAACGGCTTCTGAAGGAAAAGCATCCAACAGTCACTCTAAAGAGCCGGTCCACATGAGGACTGTCAGGCAGACTGTTCACGAGATGCTTCCTTTTAGAAATTCACTTTACTCGGGGCCACGGGCAGGAGGTGAACTTTCTGAAGGTTAAGTTGCATCCTCGACATGGGAGCCAATGAACCGCAGGCAGGCGGGCAGGGAGGCTGCAGAGAGCTGAGTCAACAAGCTCCCTCAGGAAGAGATCACAGGAAACGCTTCAAGGGAAAAGTCAAATACAGATATCAAAGAGAATTGCTTTACTTTTTGTTGGAAAAAATGGGGAAATGCTGGGTTGGAACAAAAAATAATTTTTTAAAGTTCTAGGCAGATGCTGTAGGAATGGGGTAAACCTGCCCAAGAGAAGCCTCAGATGTCGTGTATGTGTGTACATGTGCATATGTGCATGCAGATGTGCATGTATATGTGTGCGCATGTGTGTACTGCATGTGTGCTTGGGGTGTGCTGTGTGAGTGTACGTTTTGTACAGGTGTGTGTGTGTGTGTGTGTGTGTGTGTGTAAGCAGCACGGCAGGGAGGGAAGGGGCGTGGGAGACACTGTTCTAGCTGACGGCTTCATATCGGTGGCAGCACAGCTTTCTGGAGGTGAGAAGACAGGTCCTCCCTGACCTCGGTTCTAAGTCCTTGCAAGAGTCTCCGGTTCTGCCCCACCCCCACCCCTACCCCCCCACCCCCGTCCTCCCCGCCTTCACTAGAGAGCGTGATCCTTTTCTTTCCAAAGCAACTTTGATCTTTTTGTTTCACACAAAGAAACCGGGGGGACTGTAAAATCTCCCTAAAGTACGTGTTAGGAAGGGTTGGTCCTGACAAGGCTAACTACCAAGTGGAAATAAGTATATCCCTTAAATTCTTTTAATGTCCTGGTTAAAATGTCAAATTAGTATAGAAATCAGTGGTTTCAAAAAGACTAAATAAAATAAAGGGATAACTATATCCTGGCATTAATTCATTAAAAGGAACACCAGCCCTAGCTGGTTTGGCTCAGTGGACAAGAGTGTCGGCCTGTGGACCCAAAGTATCCTGGGTTCAATTCCGGTCAAGGGCACATGCCCAGGTTGCAGGCTCGATTCCCAGTGGGAGGAGTGCAGGAGGCAGCCAATAGATGATTCTCTCTCATCATTGATGTTTCTATCTCTCTCTCTCCCTCTCCCTTCCTCTCTGAAATCAGTAAAAATATAAAAAATAATGATAATAATAATAAAAGGAACACCAATCTGCCTCTTATATAAACATATGTTAATGAAATGCTTAAATTAAGAGATCAAACAGCACTACTGTGAAATAATACTAAAAACTTCAAATTTATTTTCTAGGCAAAACTTTGAAATTAAATATTTTTCAATAAAGTGTAATGATTTCTGAGGTAGGAATAGAAGAGCTAAAAGGAATGAGTAAAATAATATTTCTTTCTATGATAACTCACATCGCCTCTGCTTTTATCAAAGTTTTCATTTTTCAATTCTCAAATGTCATTTTTAATTTTTAAAGTTTTACACTTTCCGAGGGAGCTGGAGACTGCGGGCCCTGCACACACTTCGCAGCACACACACGCCTCGGGCAGTGCACGGGCCATGGCTCCGTGTGCCCTCACAAAGCAAAGGTTAGGAGAAATTCTTTTAAGAAACTATAATTGTTTGCTTGCTTTAATCAAGGTATTCTGATTTCATCTTGTTGCCAATGTTCTTAATCTTCTTTTTAAAATTATAAACAGAAATTACCAAAAAATTTACAGTTCTAAATAATGTTTTTTTGGTTTTTTTAATGATTTTTGTTTGTTTTTAATGTTTTTTGTTTGATTTTAATGTTTAGAGAGAGGACGGGAGAGGGAGAGAAAGAAACAGGGAGCGAGAAACATCATTGACCGGCCGCCTCCCACATGCCCCCCGACTGGAGATCAAGCCTGCATGCCGGGCATATGTCTCAACTGGGAATCGAATCAGTAATCTCTTGGTTCCTGGGTCGATGCTCAACCACTGAGCCACACTGGCAGGGCTCTAATTAATATTTTATTCTTCCTACCACAGTTTGGTCTTCAGACTGCTTTTAATGCAATGCAATAATGTGGAGTTTAAATACAAAAGATTATATTCGATTTACTGGCTTCTTACTGAAAATATTAACCCCCAGCTGGTAAGGCTCATAAAACGGCTTTCTAAGAGGCCTTTTTCATGCCAACTATTAGTTATTTATAAGCATAAGCTGAGTACTCCCCCACAGAACAGTGGCCATGCAGTCTGCCAAATGCCTTCAGTTCAGGACGGGTGCCTGGCAGAAGTACTGAAGGAAGATGTTAAATATATAGGGAATGGGTTCAATAATTCTGTCTGATCTCACAGCATAAAATGTAGAAACTAGCAGAGAAAGATGCTCACACAGGAGAGAAGCAGAAGGTGTCCACACGGAACTCTAAACGGCTCAAAACCACGAAGTAACTTTTACCCAGATGTTTTATGTAGATTAGCAAATAAAATCTACAAGAATTCCTTCTTAAGTATTTAGCAAACTCTGTCACTTTCACACACTTAAGAAACTAGTGTTTAACGTTTTAAGCAGAGAAACCTGGCGGTGAATTAAAGCACTAAGTCCGTGACCACATCGTCTCGAAAAGGTGTTTGGGGACTCCGCTCTGACACATGCTGTGCCTGTTTCTAACTCCTGGTGGGAAGTCCCAGGCGAACGATGACGCTGGGAGCCTGCACAGCAGGAACAGCCATCGTGCTGAACGGAATCACGGGGAATGCTGAAGGAGAATGGCCAGAGCTGCTTTAAATCCTTTATTACACTGGGCTACGAAGCATGTTCATTAGAAGCCTCAAAACGGCCTTCAACCCTGAGCCAGGTTTCTAGGACGCTCAGCTGCAGGGAGTGCCTCGCGCCTATGTCTTGAAGTAAAGGGAGAAATGTCTCTTTAGCTTGATCCAACTTCAGTTCAATTTAATTCAAAATACTTTATAAACTTACTATTTGCAAGACACCGTAAGGGATAAAGAGTACATTTTAAAGCCCTCACTTTTTTGAAGTTATCTGCAGGATATACTTCTACATAAACATACACCAGGAAGCGTGTTCTGTCCCCCCCGATGCCCCCAGCCCCTCTGCTGGCACAGGGAGCCCCCTCCTCGGAAGGGAGGGCTTGGGCCAAAACCCCTGGATTTTGTGTAGTCTTGGGTCATCTTCATGACCAAAATTGAGTTACATTTAACATAAACTTAGAGATTATTTTTAGATTTCTCTAATGTTTAATTAAAAATATGCCAGCCCATTCTGGTTTAGAAACATTTTAACTTCTCTTAAATTTCACAGCATAAAATAACTTCGTAGGGATATGTTAATTTGTGGCACTCTACTGGTTTGCATATTTCTAGAAAACTTCTCTTAACATCATCTTATTAACTGTGATGAGGAGGTGGTGTGGGTGTGGTGGGAGCACCAGCCTGAACGGAAGGTGCTTCCTCACATGCAGGGTGCGGGACGCCATGTCACCCGCTGGGTCTGAATTTCTTCCTCTAAAATTAAGGGGGCAAAAGTACATCCCTCTATCTCAAAATCTAAATTGGAAATACATATTTACTCAAGAATTTCAAAATGCTTTACACTTTGAAAGCAATAACGTAAGGGCAGCTTAACCCAACCTCTGCAGCGACAGGGTGTTTGCTGACCTATAACCAGCTTAACTCCGCTTGCGGTGCCACTGACCAACGTCCTGCAACAATAAATCCGAGGCCCCAGGGCTGAGCACTGGTGTCAGCTAGCTGTCTGCTGCAACCTTGCCTCACAGAAATAGCTTTTAGCAAAATAGAACGTTAAAATCCATACTTAGACCCAGAAGCAAGAAACAGAAGCTAGGGCTGTAAGACTGGGCTCAGCAGAACTGGGGGGCTCAGCTTTGGGAACTGCCCCCTGAGCTCCGGCACCGGTGTGTCTGAATAAAGGTGAACTTCTGCATCTTCCGAGTGCTTGGCGGTCTGCCTTCCTCTCGCGGTTACTCTGCCGTAACAATATTACTTGAAGCAAATTTTTATTCCCAACATAATGTTGTGAAACTTTACAAAAGTGAGATTAATTAATGATGCCAAAATAAATGGCCAAATTGTGAAAGGAACCTAATTCTGATTGTAGGTTCACTTCCTGCTCATCAGCTCCGCTAGCTTTTCTCCAGAAGAAAGAATCACACACCATTCTCTGTATGAGAATTCGTTAGCTTCATTACCAGGGAAACTTTAAATCGGAGTTGCTGGGATCACTAAGCTAAGTGAATCTAGAGCATGCAGACTTATCTCAATAAAGAAGCAGAGAGAAAACATACACGAATGAACAGTCACCCAGCACACAGCACTGAGATGCGGCCGCGGACAGTCAGCCTAGGCCAGTGATGGCGAACCTTTGGAGCTCGGCGTGTCAGCATTTTGAAAAACCCTAACTTAACGCTGGTGCCGTGTCACATATAGAAATTTTTTGATCTTTGCAACCATAGTAAAACAAAGATGCATATTTTTGATATTTATTTTATATATTTAAATGCCATTTAACAAAGAAAAATCAACCAAAAAAATAAGTTCGCGTGTCACCTCTGACACGCGTGTCATAGGTTCGCCATCACTGGCCTAGGGAGCGAGTCTGGCGCTAGCAGTGCTCTGACGCAGGCAGCAAGGGTGGTCCGGCACCTGTTTCTCTAAATGACTGAGTCCTTTGTCTTTTCAAAAAGATAAGTAGTTTTTTAAAAAGCCTAGATGTCAGTGCACAATAGCCTCTTTCAGAAATGCTTAAACATGGCAGGGGAAGTGGGGTTTCCTCCTACTCACTCCAAACCATGTGAGCAGGAATTGTTTCCTTATTTATGTTTTACAGGCAATTAAATGATCTTTTGGGGGGTTTGGGGGGAAAGTACTAAGTAATAAAATGATCACAGTGCCCGACTGGTGTAGCTCTATGGTTGAGAGTCGAGCCAGGAACCAAGAGGCCACCAGTTCGATTCCTGGGTAGGGGACATGCCCAGGTTGGTGGCTTGATCCCCTGTGGGGCGCATGGAGGAGGCAGCTGATCGGTGATCGACGTTTCTCTCTCTCTATCCCTCCTTTCCTCTCTCTCTAAAAAATCAATAAAATAGATATTTTTTGAATTATCACAGATATATGGACAATCCCACTACAAAGCCCAACTCACAAGCAGAGTGAAGACCTATCTAAGTACCCAGATGTTCTCAGCCATCCAGCACACATCCTCCTGGAAGCCTGGTCTCCTTTCTACACTTTTGTCCAAATCCCTGCCTCTGACTGACAGTCTCAGTTACCTGCGGGAGCCTGGAGAATCCTTGGAAGTCAGAATGAAAGGGAGGTTTGTCTATCTGAAGATATCAGTCAAATGAAATTATAATATTGGTAAGACTGTATTTAAATGTTTATCCTCTACAGAAATATGCATAGTCTACATTGCAGTGATGTAAAAACATATGTGTATCATTTTAAATAAATGAAACCCATATGTCCATTTCAATAATTTTGGTGAACTACTGGGTTATGGGTAACTTCCTCCTGTTTATTTTTCAAATTTCTGAGCATTGAGATAGTCCTTTTAAAATTAAAAAACATTTGCCGAAACCGGTTTGGCTCAGTGGATAGAGCGTCGGCCTGCGGACTCAAAGGTCCCAGGTTCGATTCCAGTCAAGGGCATGTACCTGGGTTGCGGGCACATTCCCAGTAGAAGATGTGCAGGAGGCAGCTGATCGATGTTTCTCTCTCATCGATGTTTCTAACTCTCTATCTCTCTCCCTTCCTCTCTGTAAAAAATCAATAAAATATATATTTAAAATAAATAAAAATAAAATAAAATAAAAAAAATTAAAAAACATTTAAAATTTATCATAGTTATCTATCAATGGTTGAGACCATTTGGTAAGAATTCTATATAAACATGAAAACCTCATAAAGACTATTTTTTAAATGTTGCCTTCAACAACCAAGCATTTATAAGCAATTCAGTAATCTGTAAAAGCTCGAAGCTCCAGCTTAAGAACTTGAAGATTAAGCCTCTTTTACACCATTTGTGTGGTTTAAGAAAGGAATTCCACTGAGTTCTAAAGCCACATCTACCCATTTCAGAATTTCCAATCAAGATCTGAGTAGCTTTCATGAATTGCAAAAAGAATTTAAACTAAATTTATTTAATTCCAAAATGAGTTCTTAAAAACCATTTCTTAAGAGCAAAAATCAAACACATACTCCTGATTCAGCTGTCTTTTTAAAAGGAACCAAAAAAGGGATTTAAGTACTAATTATAGGCAAATGAATTCTATTGGATACCATGTTTTGATACAAGTTTGTAAGGTAAGTTTATTATAAAAGCTTTTGCAACCATTTGTAAGAAAGGGGAAAATCACAAAGGGCTTAATTTTTGCATAAATAGGGACTTTAGAAAAATACTAGAGGCCCGATGCACCAAATTCATGCAAGGGGCTCGGCCCTGCAGCCCTGGCTTCGTCCAAAAGATCATCCAGATGGTGTTCTGCTGTTCGGTCTAATTAGCATATTAGCTCTTTATTATATAGGACTGTAGCTCCAATTTGGCTTGATATAGTGTGAGAACAGGTAGAAAAATGCAGATACCAAACATCTTTAACTACAAAGGACATGAGTATTTTCTTAGTCAAAGACATGCCTGGGTGTTAGAAACAATTTATTTCCATCTGGCACAAAATTTGACAGCTTAAGAGCAAAAGGAACAAGCAAAAGATGATGGTTATATTATGTGTGGAACAGGTGTGTTTTTTTTATTGATTTCAGAGAGGAAGGGAGAGGGAGAGATAGAAACATTGATGAGAGAGAATCACTGATTAGCTGCCTCCTGCACGCCCCCTACTGGGGATCGAGCCAGCAAACTCAGGCATTTGCCCTTGATCAGAATTGAACCCAGGACCCTTGAGTTCACAGGACAATGCTCTACCCACTGAGGCAAACGGGCTAGGGCTGTGGAACAGATATTTTAAATCTTAGACAATTAACTGTGGTTGAAAACTAAGCAAGCAGGGACTTCCCTCACTGTCCATTTCACACTGTGAGCAGTTAGACGCTGCCAAGCGGTCTGAACGGATAAGGGCTCCTGGCACTCATCTGAATGAGACACAACCAGGAAACACAGAACGCTCGGGTGGGGGTGTCAAATGCAAACAGATGTCCTTCTATTAGGTAATATTTTGTTGTTTTAAAGACTCAAGCTTTTCAAGAAGTTCAGCAAAAGAATAAAGTTGTTTTGCCATATCATTTTTCAGGAGTTTACTTTGAAAATAGTTTCCACTAAACCAGTTTACAAATCTTGCTCCTCTCTATAGGTTAGAATGGACAAATATTCATACCCATTTGAGTAAGTCTGAGGTACATTTTCTATATATAACTGCAGATGAAACACAAAAACAAAGGCAATTGAAACAGAATCACTGTGATATTCTTTCCATGCCTCAAGTGAGGCAGATGAGGAAGACAAGAAAGCGAAAGAAATGCCAGGCATCATTAGGCTCGTGCTGGACACACAGTGACACCACCTCAGAAAAAAGCCTCCTTCAAGTGACGTGACTTATTAAAGGGCAAGGGAGAGGGATGGTCAGGCCCAATTAAAAGAAGGAATCATCATGTAATGACTACCTCTAGCCAGATCTGAAGCCATAATTTCATTTATAGCAAAGAATACATCCTTATGAAGACATGGCAAAAGGGGGAAGGTAGAATTATAAGTAAGTCTGATAATACACCTGACTCATATGGTCACCTAGTTTCAGAGGTTCTTATATTATGTGGAAAACATTTCAATGGGAAATACATTCTCATTTCTCACAAAGAATAAATTTAATCCCTCAGAATTTTCCCACAAACTCATTTAAGAAAATTATTTATTGCTTGATAGTATTACTATAAGATAATTAAAAGATTAAGATCATAACTTATGTATACATGCAGCCTCCAAAATATTAAGATTGAGACACAGATGGTGGGAATAGGCGAAGCTGTCAGTTGTGTACAGGAATGACCTCACTCCTACACCAATGCCTCTGAACAATAAAGGTTTGAGATGCGCAGGTCCACTTACATGGGTGTCTTTTTCAATATAACTGAAATATAATTTCTCTTCCTTGTGATTTTAATATTTTTCTCTAGCTCACTTTTTTCTAAGAATACAGTAAATACTACTTACAACATGCAGAATATGTGTTCATCGGCTGTGTTACTGGCAGGCTATTTGTTAAGTTTCTAGGGAGTCAGAAGTTATACAGGATTTTCAACGGTGCGAGGGGTCGGAGCACTGACCCTGGCGCTGCTCAAGAGTCAGCGCTATGTAACAAGACATCAAAACACCTCCCGCCACTAATGCCTTTTCCAACTTTATTACATAACTTCCACAAATGATTCTAATACTACAACACTAAAAGGCACTTCAGCTGGCCCAGTATCTTTATCATAGAAAAGATACAATTCTGAAGAAAAACCATCAGGTTGCATCACAAGTGAGAATTTTCTCCGCAGCATGAGGCGACCCCAGGGCAGTGACCGACCTGCAAGTGAAACCTGGAAAGGCCAAACTTGAAAAATACCAACAGGAGAGCTTACTGCTGAGAAGAAAGCAGGCAGGAGGAAAAGCCCAGTCACATTTAGTCTTTAGGTTTAAAGAATGATCCATATAACGTGAGAGGAAAACGCTAATGAAGGAAACATCTTAAGAGACAAAAGGAGACCAGAAAGGCAGATCAACTGAGAAAAAAAAAGGTGTGCCGTACAGCTTGAGGGGTTCAGCAGGGACTGAGGCACAGAGGGAAAGCTAAGCTGGAAGATCCTGAGAGGCGAGAGGCTGTGCAAGCAACCACTTCACCGACTCCTCTCCGTGCTGAGGGAGGGGCGATGTCCACTTCTTGAGAACATCTAAGGTCTGTTCCTCCTTATATGCTCATTTTTCTTGTGTATCAGAAATGGAAAATAACAAAGGTGCGGTCACAGCCCAACTGAGAAGGGAAACCAGGCATCTGAAAGTTGAAGCTCAGATGAGCACACTTTAGGGCACCATAAAATGCTAGAACCAGGTTTATTTCAGTCTGCTAAGCTGGAGGCATACAAATGACCCAAACACATCCATTTAAACTCCTATCCTTGCAAAAAGACAAAAATGATGGTGTAAAAGGAGCATTTTTTAGGTCTGAACAAAGTAACACATAGCACAATCTTAGGAAAAACTGCATTTAATCTTCTTTTAAACATTAGAGTTTTTTTTAGTAACCCCTGACCATTCAAAGTCACCAATATCATTAAAAAAAAAAAAAAGCCCCTTGGCAACACTTACCTATAAAGCTGCTTTTTAAAACGACTGCCTGGCCCGAGCGGGTTTGGCTCAGCGGACAGAGCAATGGCCTGCCTGGAAGGTCCTGGCTGGACGCTGGTCAGGGCACAGCCCCAGGTTTCAGGCTCCATCCCCAGTGGGGGGCGTGCAGGAGGCAGCCCACCAATGATTCTCTCATCACTGATGTTTCTATAGCTCCCTCTCCCTTCTTCTCTGAAATCAATTTTAAAAATATATTAAAAACAAATAGAACGACTGTCTTTTCTCCTGGGCCAACCTTACGGCCTGGCACCAGATGGTTTGTCCCCATTTTCTCCCCCAAAGAAAAATCAACTGAAAATACCAAAAGAGATTGGGCATGAAGTCTTCAGGGGCAGTGACGCGCTCCCAGCCGTGCCTGCACTTGGGGGGCTGCGGGAGGGGGGGGTCTCTGGTCACCAGCCTCCCAGTAGAGCGGGCCGAGGGGCAGCGCGGCAGAGTCTAGATCCAGATGTTTCTGGGGATGACGTGGCGCAGGGTCTGGCGCGCACTGGGTATCGTTCTCGTCCACTCTGGGTACCTGACCACCTTGAACCCCCCTTTCCGGGGGGGGGGGGGGGGGGGGGGGGCGGGTGGAGAAGCGGCCCAGGCAGAAGGCAGCGGTGCTCTCCACGGTCCACAGCTGGTCCACCATGTCCCCGGGAGCTGTGGCCGTCCTCCATCCTCCATCCTCCATTGTGGGGCCAGCGGCTACACCCCGTGCGCATGGCGCCGCCCTTCTCCCAGGGCAGCTCCATTGCGGGCTTGGCTCACTCCACCCGGTGATGGTGCTGGTGCCGGCACAGCGGCCTCCGGGCGGCACTGCGAGCGCTCGGCCCTTCACCCCCCCCCCACCCCCCACGTCGAGGGCGGCGGGCGGAGCTCCTGGACCCGGCCGTCCAGCTCCCACAGCTTCTGCAGGAAGAAGGTGGACACCAGCTTCGGCCTCCTGCGCCCACCTCGGCCTCACGTCCTGCTCTGGCGGCAGCGGCGGCGCCACGAGACGCCAGGCACGTGCTCCACCGGCACCCTCCCGGCGCCCTGCTTTCCGGGCCCGACAGGCCCTGCCCACCGCACCAGAGGTGACATCGGTCCCATGCGACCTTCCGTGACCTTGCGACGTGTCTGGGTCAAGCGCTTGAAAATACTTGCACTGGTTTCACCCAGGACGTGCGGAGAAACGTGAGATCGGCCGGCACGGCCCCCGGGCAGGCGCTGCCGGGTCCCCCAGGGAGCGGCCTCTCCCCGGGCACCTCGGGCAGGGGCCCATCGCCATCTGCTCTCTCAGAGTCCGTCCTCTCGGGCAGCCATGGATTTCGGCACCGACACCCCGACAAGGCGTTTTTCTTGTGAAGAACTTGGTTCAGCAGCAGGACTTACCGCAAGAGCTGAAGGAGAAGGGTTGGAAAAAAGGAGTTCCAGCCCCGGGCCCCCAGGGGGCGGGAA
>NW_005871526.1:745241-774534 GCF_000147115.1 Myotis lucifugus | reverse complement strand
CGTTCGCTCCTGGTCCAGGGGACCTGCACCAAAAGAGGAGCACCTTCCCTTGTAGTTGTGACTTCACAAAGACATAGAGGTCACTGTACTTTATGTTGATTTCAACTTTATCTGTATAATACCATTTATATTTAATTTGTACAGTTATTTGCTTTTGTAGTTGTAAAACGAGAAAGTATGTTTCCAAGTTTGACGTCTATATGAACTTAAACATAAATCAATGCCAGAGAAATTCCTCCTTTAAAAGTAAAAGTACTCTTCCAATGCCTTGTGCAAAGAGGGACGCGTTTTCTTCCTAAGCGCATGTCTGCTCCTCTCTTCTACAGGACAGACGGGATTCCTGCGCCTCGTCCAGAACCTGCTCTGCTTCCAATAGCATGTGCTCTGGAATGCTACGTACCTCATCTTCCTCCCACTCTCCACCCTCTACAGTCAACTCAAGAAAACCTCCCGAAACCACCCTCCCCTCACGTTACATAGTGCAACAACATCCATCTCATAAAACGCCTGACAGTAAGTGCGTCTATGGTGGCACAGATCCTGATAATAATAAACGTTCGATGAACACCTACTGAGTGAATAAATGAATTAATGAAGCAAAATCGGATCAATTTATCCGACAAGACCTGAGTAGCAGAAGAGAAGGGACTCTCAAGCAACCTTTCCCTTTCCCTGAAAAATCGCTGAAACTCACGTTGGTATAAAAACTCACGTTGGTATAAAGACTCACGTTGGTATAAAAACTCACGTTGGAGACCTTTCAGAAGTCTTCTGAGCTGAACTAATATAGGAGAGGTAGGAATCATAGTTCTTTTTTCTCCCACCAACAGCATGCAGAGTTTCACATTTTGCTTTTGAGTGGTAATATGCAAGAAAGAATTCCACTAGTCACAGTTTGCTTAGTTCTAAAAGCATCCATAGTAACTTAATTAACTGCAGTTGGTCTGTGGAACAGTAGTTATGCAGTACTTCATGTTGGTGCAAAAAGAACATATCAGGGGCTACCAGAGAGGTACATACGAAGAATGAGGGTGATGCTGGCCCAACTCGTGCTCCTACTGCTTATTGATAGCTTCTTGTTAGTATGGGGTTTGTTTTATTTGGCAAAAATACAAGACCTCAACTGACTGAGAGAAAAGATGTAAGCAGATGCCGAAGAATAAAGCTGCTGCAGCTGAACAGTCATCTTGTGCTGTAGCAACAGGTTCCCCAGGGACAGGTGCAAGCTGAAACCACTCCAGAATGACAAATTTTATGAGATGCATACTTTACTGCTAAAAATAAAGTGGTGATTAACTAAAGATTTTATTCCTCCATAGTCACATCCACTATAAATGTTACATTCACTAGATGGGACTAAATTTTTAGATTAGCATACAAAATACATATGCTGAGTTTGTAAGTAATTTTCACCAACAACAGTAAAAGTCAAAAGAAAAAAAAGAGACAAAGAATGTATATGCTTCACCCTCAAAAACTGCCCTTTCTCAATGTGCATTTAAAACTATGTCTATCCTCTTTGATTTTTCTTCTCAGCACTTAGCACAAAGTGAATCTTCGTCCATGTTCATTTGTGTATTTGTTGTATCTGTCGCTAGGACATAAAAGGCTTTGTTTGTTTTGTTTATCAATGGATTTTTTTTTGGCAGTGAGAACAGCCAGGAACATAATGGCTCCTCAAATACTTTGTTGGATGAATGACAGAATTTATTAAACTCTTGATAAAATAAAAATTCTCTGAGTATAGCTGAATTAAGAACTTATTGTAATTATAAAAGTAAAGCAATTATTTAAATAGCCACAACAGCATAAATACAGTTTTTTAATAATAAAATTCTTAAAAGGTCTGAAGAAACCTTTTATGCTCTGAAGATTTGTCATATTTTTATTTTCTCTTAAAGAGCAATGATAGGCTCTACTTGTTTTAAAAATTTTGGATTTTGGTATTAATTACTACCATTTACCTTTTTTCTTTTTTTAAATCTTCAACCGAGGATAGGTTTTCATTGATTTTATTCTACTGAGAAAGAGACAAACAGACAGACATCGATGTAAGACAGAGAAACATTGACCAGTTGCCTCCCATATGTGCTCCTGACGAAACCTAGGTATGTGCCATGACTGGGAATTGAACCTGCAACCTTTTGGTGTATGGGGAGGATGCTCCAACCAACTGAGCCACCTGACCTTAATACAGAATTGTTTGTTTCAAAAAACAATTGAGTCTGGACTTGTTTGAGTTCTAATAAGTATTTTGCTTAAGGAGACACTGTAGTCTCCCTAATCTAAGCGGAACACAAAATTGGTAAAATTATCCTAAGAGGATAATAGCTTTAAAATAATCAGCAATCATGTATGCACAGAAAACAAGTTGACCACTTCTTTCTATGTGGGACCGTATTATATATACTTACATTTTTACTAAAAAAATATGCACAATAAACTTTATAACTAAAAAGCTGACCCCAGAGCCTCAGACAAGTGAAGTTGTTTCATCAGAATAGACTTGACCTACTACTTTATTATCTGAATTCAAATAATTTTATCATTAATTTTTATCCTCTTACTAGCCTATGGACATCTATTTTATATATAAAAATGTCAGTGACAGGCTTCATCTGAAAATGAGAAGGAGGAATCACAACCGTGTTAAACATCACTGACAATTAACAAACTTATAGTGATGTCATTTTTAACCCTTTGAGTGCCAACCTAGGAACTATGCTACAATTGCCAAGGCATTTTTGCTGATTTTATAGCAGTTTAGGAAAAAAATTATGAATCGCAAGTAAATGAAGTTACATATTCAAAAACTTAAGGAAACCTTTACTACATTTGTTTGTTTTCATCTTTGACATATATTGTTTGCTGATTGTATTATAAAATACTAGAAAAAAAATTGCTGATAGCGCTCCCAGCACTTTTGGTGAAAGACAGGAGGAGCGCGATTGCGCTCCCCAGCACTAAGAGGGTTAAATCTGTATATGATTATGTGTATATGTTGTTAATACTTGTGAGGAAGCACTGGCTTTATGCTACAGATGAAAATAATGCTTATTATATTTTATGGATGAACTCATGACTTATCAGTCATATGGTTTCTCTCTGATATTGATATGGAAAAGTCAGATTAAGGACTACAGAGTTTCTTTTCATTCATCAGCTGATGTCACTGAATCCATCAAAATCAGTGTGCTACAATCAATCTGAATAAACCCTGAAAACTGCAGAAAACCCAGTATCTGCTGTTACTCAGTTTCTGTGTGTGACCTAAGTCTCTAGTCTCTGACAACATCCGTTAATGAACACTGAACTAGAGTCACACGGGAAAGACGTGGAAGAGCTCTAGTCGCGTGAAAGGCTAGGACTGCAGTTATGGTCCCTGAGGAGATCCTGGTTGCCTTTCTGTTTGGAAGGGGCTCCTCCTTTTCAATTTGATTCCATTTCTCCCAGAAAGGAAAGAGGAATATACACACATTCATACCCACATAACACATATATTTTAAAATATTAATTCCAAACCAAGCCTTCATGAACCTAGTTCGATAATAGTTGTGAAAAGCCACAGCTGTAAAACCTTGTAGATGTGCTGATTTTCTGTCCTTTGGATGATAAGAAAAATCATAAGATTAAAATGAATATGGAGAGTTGGGGGTGGGGATGCATCTTAGATGATTATGCTACATCTGATGACAAGCAAACTCTCTCCCTTATCCTACCCTTTATGGGTTCTTGAAACTAGCCGTGTGCTTTCGAGGTCAGCCCTGATGAACACTCTACTCTGTGTTACTGCTGTGCTAGTGTTTGACTTATTATTTCATTTCAACTTCTTAACCTACGAGAGAGGTGACTATTGCTATTCCTGTATTAGAGAGAAGGGCGCTGAGGCTCTGAAAAGTGTTTCCCTAAAGTCAGAAATCATGTTCTCTGCCCCTCAGCCTAGGCCTACATGGTTGCCTACAAAAAGTCCTGTATCAGCCCCCAAAAGCGATTTTCTCCACAAACCAGAAAGTAATGACGCATAGCCGCATGGGAAAATGAGTTTCCTCATTTCTGATGAGGCGGCCAGTGCTCCAGGATAAACCAGCTCTGTGCTGCTTGTCTACTCTGTAAGCCAATGCCCAAGATCTTGTATATATACATAACACATATATTTTTAAAAGGTTAATTCTAGGGTCTAATTCTCTTTCATTAAATAAAGAAAAAACCCCATCAGTAGATTAGATAAAAGCAGCAGAAAGCTCTAATGTAAAGAACTTTATTTTTAGTTCCTCTTTACTTCCTTTTCTGTGTATTTCCTAGCTTGGTGATAGAGAGAGGCACATGGTGTGTGTTTATTTCATCTGGGCTCCAGAATCTTGGTTTGGCAATATTTTCTGCTACCCATTACATTTTTACTATAATTATCTACAGTAAATGTTATGTTTCCAAAGAGGTTATAAATAACATTTCATTGGTTAAGTATAAAGACTAAAATTTTAGGTTGAAGTTCAGTCACAGGATACTTCTTAAGAAGTTCCAGCAAAATGTACAGCTTAACAAGAAATTTAAGGATAACGCACAAAAATCTGACAGCCTGCCCTGGCCGGTGTGCTCAGCAGTTAGAGCGTTGGCCCACAGACTAAAGGGTCTCGGGTTCGATTCCTTGTCAAGGGCATGTACCTTGGTTGTGGGTTTGATCCCCAGCCCCCATCAGGGTGGTGCAATCGATGTTTCTCTCTCCCCTCTTCCTCCCTCCCTTCCAACTCTTTTTGAAAATCAATGGAAAAAATATCCTCAGGTGAGGATTTAAAATAAATAAATACATAATCCTATATAATAAAGCGGTGATATGCAAATTGACCCTCACTCCATCGTGCCATCAAAAGATGGCTATGCCCACAGTGGAGGCAGGGTTCCCGTAACACAAAATGGCTGCGCCCACAGCGAAGGCAGGCAGGGTTCCCGTAACGAGCCATAACAAGCGATCAGCAGGGACCTGAGGCTGCATGGCGCCGGGCCGGGGCACGGGACCTGAGGCTGCGCCCCCCGCCCAGTAGGGCTTGAAGGGGGACCTCAGGCCACGCCCCCCACCCCAGCGGGGCTTGACAGGGGAACTCAGGCCATGCCCCCCGCCCAGCAGGGCTTGAAGCGGGACCTCAGGCCGCACCTGCACCCGACGGGGCTTGACGGGGGAACTCAGGCCACGCCGCGCCCCCTGCCCCAGGCTGGGGGACCTCAAGCTGCGCCCCCTGCCCCAGCACCGAGCCAGGGGACCTGAGGCTGCACTGGGGGACCTGAGGCTGCATCCCCCGCCCAGCACTGGGCCAGGGGACCTGAGGCTGCGCTCCCCACCCAGCGGGGCTTGACGGGGGACCTGAGGCAGCGCCCACTGCCCGGCACCGGGCTGGGGGACCTAAGGCTGTGCCCCCTGCCTGGCGGGGCTTGATGGGGGTGGGGCCAGCAGGGTCTGGATCTCGCCCAATGGGGGTGGGGCCGGCTGGGTCTGGGTCTCACGCGATTTCAAGGTGCACACGGGTGGGTGGGGACTTGACTCTGGGTCCCATGGCGTGCCCCAGACTCTGACAGGAGGAAGATTTTCATATACATTTTACTAATTTTCTTTCATCTCTGACACTTCTATTATAGAGAAAGGACAAATAGCAATATTAAAATATTTCCTCTAATTCCCTTTTAAAGTGCACGAATTTCATGCACCGGGCCACTAGTAAATAAATAACTTTTACACCTGGCTTTACTTTAATTCTTCTAATAAAAGCTACTGGATTAGATCACAACATTAAACATCATACAATACTGGATATCCATATGCAGACAATGAGCTCTGATCCGTCCCTGCACTGTATACAAAACTAACTCAAAACTAATTATGGAGCTACATGTAAAACTAAACCTATAAAAATTCAGAAGTAAAAATGAGAACATCTTTGTGACCTTGGGTTAGGCAAAGATTTCTTGGGACAACACAATCCATAAAAGAAAAAGCTGATAAATTGGACTTCACCAAAATTAAGAAATGCTGCTCTTTGAAAAGCACTGAAAAGACAAGCAACAGACTGGCAGAAAATAGGTCCAAATCACGTATCTGACAATGGACTTGTATCTAGAATATATAAGAGACTCTCAAATCAATTACAAGAAAACAAACAACCCAATTAAAAATGAGCAAAAGATTTGAACAGACACTTCACCAAAGAAGAGAGATGATGGCAAATAAGCACATGAAAAATGGTTAAAATCATTAGTCATCAAGAAAATGTAACTGCAGATAGCCCAACGTGGAAGACTGGCCATGTCAAGTGTTTAGGATACGGCCTCTGGACCCTCAGCCACTTTAGAGAACAGTTTGGCAGCTTCTTAAAGTGATAAACACACACCTACCATGTAACCAATCTGGTCCTGGGATTCTACACAACAGAAATGGGGGCACGTGTCCTACAAAGTCCTGTACACAGACAGTCGCAGTAGCTTCACCTGTGGTGACCCAAAGTAGAAAGTGAACAAATTCCGCCCCACAGTGCAGAGTGAGCCACCGCTGCAGCCCAATGTGGATGATCTGACAATTAGGTCAGAAGGAAAACTACATCATGTAGGGTTCCTTCATATAAAATTGTTTTTAATGTAAACGATTTATAGTAACAGAAGGAAGATCAGTGGTCATGATGATGGGAGAGAGTTGGCAAAGGCAGACAAGCTGAGCATCTTGACTGTGGTGATGTCACAGATATATACAGACGTGAAAACTTATAAAATGTGTAGTTACGTATGTACAGTTTCTTATATGTCAATTATACCTCAATAAAACTGTTTTAAAAAAACTAACCCACCATGGAAAACAGTAGGGAGGTGCCTCAAAAAATCAAAAAGAGAGCTACCACCTGATGGAGCAACCCCACTTCTGGGGATACATGTGAGGGAAATGAGGTCACTGCCTCGAACCACACCTCAGGGACTGCAGGCTCCTTCCGGGGCTTCACAGCAAACTCTGACACCAGCTCCAAGACACACTCACTCTCCACAGAGTAAAAGGCGCTGAATTTCTTTCAAAAGTAAATGGAACTGGGCCCTGGCTGGTGTGGCTCGGTGGATAGAGCGTCGGCCTGCATACTGAAGGGTCCCGGGTTCGATTCCAGTCAAGGGCACATGCCTGGGTTGTGGGCTCGATCTGAGTAGAGGGCGTGCAGGAAGCAGCCGATCGGTGATTCTCTCTCATCATTGATGTTTCTATCTCTCTCTCCCTCTCACCTCCTCTCTGAAATCAATAAAAATATATATTTTTTTAAAAGAAGTAAATGGAACTGGAAGAGAAATATCTATAAAACTTAAACTGAATAACAGAGGCAGGTTTATTCTGTATTATGTATTTTAGTCTTAGTTTTAAGATTTATTACTAGGCATATTCTAATCAGACATAGATGGCTAAAATTATTCACAATATAGGCTCTGGAAGATGTAACAGTTTACGTTGACAAGCTCTGCGTGGATGCCTCCCATGATCAAAGCAAGCACAGTGCAGGGGACAAATGCCGCACTGCCCACCCGTCCGGACACCGCAGGCCCTGCATAGGGGGTTCTGCAAGCACAGCGCTTGTTCAGTCTGCGCTGACTCCCTCTACAGCCGTGGTTCTCAACCTTCTTAATGCTGCGACCCTTTAATACAGTTCTTCATGTTGTGGTGACCCCCAACCATAAAATTATTTTCGTTGCTACTTCATAACTGTAATTTTGCTACTGTTATGAATCATAATGTAAATATCTGATATGCAGGATGTATTTTCATTGTTACAAATTGAACATAATTAAAGCATAGTGATTAATCACAAAAACAGTATGTAATTATATATGTGTTTTCCAATGGTCTTAGGCGACCCCTGTGAAAGGGTCATTCGACCCCCAAAGGGGTCGCGACCCACAGGTTGAGAACCGCTGCTCTACAGCATAAGGGGCACTGCAGTCTGGTTAGTGTCCTCACTTAAAGTTCTCTCTCCCCAGGTACACAGGCCTTCCTTGCGTGCAAATGGTGCCTAGCCTTTTAAAAATGTACTTGAAGTCACTGGTTTTCAAACACTGATTCCTAGATTGACCCTGAGACACAGATGGCCCTGATACAAACACTCCAGAAACTTGTCTATTACAAATTCTCCATCACATCATGGTGCCGGTGTAGACTAATTTAGAATCTGTGTAAAACTGATGGATTTGGCATCCGTTCATTTGTGGGTCCTCTCCCTCAGTACTTCCCACCTGCTCCATGCCTGGATGCTGGGCACGGAGTGATGACTAAGAGGGTCCCTGCCCTCAGGGTGAGTAAGGCCTGGCAGGGGGAACAGGCATTAAGCAACAATCCCCCCACTATTAGTGCGACCAACACCATCCTCCCAGCCTCAGCAAACCCAACCGTCACCCGGCTGCGTGTGATTCTGAGCTACGGACGGAGGCTCCTCAGAGCCCACCCACAACAGGCCCTTTATAGCTTAGCATCCAGGCCTGGAAATTCATGTCACACAACTAAACACCAAGTAAGTGTCAGTGTTCAGATTTGCTGACAGTGTCAAAGTTAAACAAATCAGAGTCCAAAATGAACAAATCACCATGTGGGGGAGGGGAGGAAATGACACAGTGCTTCAGACCTTCATCCAGAGTCAGGTCATAAATCACCACTTTTCTAAGGATCATAACCGCTGCCTCCTTAATTAAGCCTGTGACGTCAGCTAAAAGCTCACACCGAACGTGGCTGATTTAACAGGCTACTTTGCTAGTTTTCTGACTTTATATGGGGAACAACTCCAAGACCATCTGTATATAAATTTAATTAAAAATAGGTCTATTGACCTTTATATTTTTAAAACTCTTTACCATTATTAAAAGCCAGGTCCTTATGTAAGATTTAGATGACTTTTAATATCTTAAGCAATATTTTAAATATGATTTTATTTTTTAAGATCTGGTTTTCATTCCTTCAATACTTTTATTTTGTTGTAGTCCCACTACTGCAAATAAACAAACAAAAATTGTTCTCGACTTCTCAGGCTTTGTTTTAAAAAGAAAATGTTAGTTCAGATCAGGAACAAATACAGACTGAAGCTCCTTTAGAACATAAAATATATGCTCTGCTCTTCTTACGTTTCTATGGGTATAAGTAAACCACAGTGGTCTTTATTTACCTTACACTTTATCTTTATATCTCTCTGGCCTTAAACACACACACACTGTCCATGAGCCCCCCGTCCCTTCCAGACCAGATTTGCCCAACCCCCCACTTGACTCCCTCCACAGCCTCACCCAACGCCTCTCAGATTCTGTCCTGACTTCTCTACTGTGACTGTGGTCTCAGGTCACCACTGACCAGGTTTATACAGACAAAAGCGTTTTCTCCTTTCTCCTTCTCAGTGCGCTCTGACAGCCGACGCTGCTGACAGCCTCCTTTTAAAACTCTTCTCCTGACCTCCATGTTTTAAAAAAAAACAAGTCTTTTTTCCCTTCATCCATGGTACACCATCCAAACCTCTCCTACACCTCTAATGGCTTCCTCTGCTTCCTGCGGGCCCTTCTTCCTCCCATAACATTATTTTTAAGTTACATGTGGCTCCATTTCCACAGGGCTCTGTCTTGTTCTCTTTGGGAAATAAACCTAAAACAACTCAAAGTATGTTGTGAGCAGAAAGATCAATGGAATTAAATTCCAGGCTAAATTCTTAGAAAGCGAAGGCATTTGGATATCAAAGTTCTGAAAGGGCAGTGCCGGGAAGTGGTCAGAGAAACACAGACCCTGGAGCTAAACGTTCACTTCCGAGCTGTCTCCCTGGACAAGGGCGCTAACCTCTGTGCCTCCGCCGCCCCCTCCTTAAAAGGGTAAGCATGGCACCTGCCTCAGAGGGGCACTGTGAGGAGAGGCGGGCACCTGTGAGCACTGTGAAAGGGATCATTGAATACATTCTGACATCACCAGCTACTAAAGACTCCAACTCGTCAATTTATGGGCCCACCTTGTAACTTGACATTTTGTTGTTTCATTATGGTTGTTTTTCAAAACCCTTGAAGTGCACTAACTCCATTCGGTTGAATCACTTTAGTGACTCGAGGTGTTTAACACGACATTACAGATCTCCCGCATGCAGACACGCAGTCACAGAATGACAGCAGACTCTGGAGCTGACGAGCAGCACAAGCCTCTCCAGCTGCATCCTTTACACAGCAGGACCCTGAGCAGGAGGGGCCGCGATCTGCCCGCAGTCACAGGGTGAGTGGCAGAGTCTGGGCAGTGCAGGACTCCAATGTCTGCAGAGATGAATTGTTTAAAAAAGCATTTTCCGCCCGGCCGGCGTGGCTATGAACCAGGAGGTCACAGTTTGGATCCCAGTCAGGGCACATGCCTGGGTTGCGGGCTCAATCCCCAGTGGGGGGCGTGCAGGACGCAGGCAATCAATGATTCTCTCTCCTCATTGATGTTGCTATCTCCCTCTCTTCCTCTCTGAAATCAATAAAAATATTTTTTTAAAACAACATTTTCCTTCCCATATTTGTGATGTGAAGAAGAATTCTTTCTGAGAGTGCAGGTCTGCTTCCAGGAAATGTTTCCTTCCTCAGCACAAAAGTCTGAACTCTGGTAAGGAAACAAGCAGCACCTCCCCTGCCTGCAGGAGGCCGGGAGTCTCAGGAGTGACTGCTCTACAGCTCAAGTCCATCCACATCAAATTACAGCCAAACCAGCTTTTTAACGTTGATTGTTATTCAAGTTACAAAAGTAATTTTAAACATCACTGAGGAAAATGTCCTTTGTTTCCGCAAACCCCAGCTCTAGTAACCTTCTGAACTGTAGGACACAGAAAACCATGTTCAAGGGCCTGAATACGACAGCGAGCACCAGCTCCCAGGGCCTCCTCACAGCCGCGGGCCTCGCGCACAGACCGCGATGGGCAGCTGGTCCCCATGGCGTGCCACCTGCAGACCACTCAGCAGAGCCCGGACACAACGACCTGCTGGCCAACTGCCTGAGAAGCCTCAGACTTCACAGACTCGAGAGTGCATGTCCGTTGTGCCCAGGGTATTCTACACACAGTCTAGTTACAGAGCCGACTGAACAGTTCTCTCTCAAACATGCAAGTTATTTTAGAGTTTGCAACTGAAAAGTCCAAATAAGTGATTCTTTTTGTTACCAGCAGTCTGTTACAGCGCCAAGGAACAAATGACTAAATCCCCCAAAACCACAGCAGTAACTCACACTTAACGAGGAGTTTCAGATCAAACATTCCTCATCTCAGGGATCTGGCCGCCACACACAGACCCCGTCATGGGATGCCTGCACACACGCACAGGACCACACTATACTCTGAGAAGTTCTGGAGACGGATCTTGAAGTAGTGACCATTTTGGCTAAATTACTTCCTTATTAATAAACAGCAAAGATATGTTTTCCAATTGTTTTAAAAAGAAACCAGAAACTCTCAAAGCCTATCAGTCCTGTTCCTTGTTTGGAATCTTTCACAGACCTTAAGTGATTGTACGGTTATGCAAGTGTAACCTAATCAAGTGCATGATCTACAATCATGAGATTAGCAGACAGAGCACATGTCATTGCCCCGCAGGAACGGCACGGCCGCCCGCGGGCGCGGGAAGAGTGGCTCTTCTGTCACGGTGAGCTCGCAGGCAGCCCCAGAGGCAAGGAGAGCCACTGGCTGATCACAGCAGCTCGGTCACTGCCCAGCTGCCATCTACCATTTGTGTCCTCAACTAGCCCTCCATGTCCCTTGCCTCATCTTTTGTCTGTAAACGGGACTGGGAATACGCACTTCACTACCTGTAAGGGACTAACAAGGTGCCAAAGGTGAAAGAGGTCTGTGAACCACACAGCCTTATGTGAAGGTGTCAGTGTTTGATTAAACTGAAATGAGACAGAAAAGGGACAAGAGATGTCACCGACGGAGTCGGTAAGGTCACCGTGGATGCTGAGACAACTCTGCACTGTTGTTTATAATGTGCTTTAGACTGAATGAGAGTGCATTTCAAAGTAACTAAAACATTAATTAGCAGCTGGGGGCTGGGTGAATAGTTGAAGGGATTAAGCAAAAAAACACAAAAAAACAAATTCATAAACACAAACAACAGTGTGAGGATGACCAGGGGTAAGGGGATGGGGGGAGGCAGGAGAGGGCAAAGGGAGGATAAATGGTGACTGAAGGAGACTTGACTTGGGGTGGTGAACACACAACATATGGATGATGTATTATAGAATTGGACCCCTGAAACATGTATAATTTTATTAACCAATCTCACCCTAATAAAGTCAATAGAAGTGGAAGGAAAGAAGGAAGGAAACTCAAACTCACAAGTCAGAAAGGAAATACAAATCAAAATAGTAGTTTGGTAGCATTTTTTACCTATCAAACTGGGAACCCTTCTTATCACAATACCTACAGGTTTTGGATTTAAGTAAAATAAGTAGTTTCATAAGCAAAATTGATAAATGAGGGACAATAATAAAATACATATCAAAAGCCAAAAAAATTAGCAAAAAGCCTTCTAAAAGTCATGCTTCTTAGATAAGACATTTTTTTAAAGCACCTATCTTTCAAAACTCATATATTCACATTTTTCTCAAGCTAGAGAAAGAATTTGACTAAAAGGCCATGAAAGTGTAGATAACAAAATGGCCAAACCTCAGACCCAAGTAAGCTGTAAAGTTTCAAAACAAGAGACCTGTGTCCCTTTAAAGGAGACTAAAGAAATTATTCTTGCCTCTGAAGATTTTGCATAAAAGTATATATACTAAACAGAAATTTCCAATAAATAAATAATATGCCTTAAGAAAATAAACCATTCTTCTAAGCATGTCTTAGATATTTATCGAGGCATTACTTTAGGAAATACCACTGCTATTTTGTTTTTTTTTAAATAATTATTGTTGAAGGTATTACATATATACCCTTTTTCCCCCCATGGACCTCCTCCAGCCTGCCCCCATCCCAGGCCCTCGCTGCCCCACTGTCTGTGTCCATGGGCCATGCATATATGCATATAGGTCCTTGGTTGACTACCTCCTACCACCGCACCCTCCCCTGCCTTCCGAGATTCCGCACTCTGTTCCATGCTTCCACGTCTCTGTATCCACTCCATTCATCAGTTTATTTTGTTACAGTGGGGCCTTGACTTACGAGTTTAATTCGTTCCAAGACAAAGCTTGTTAAGGAGCTCATTAAGGAGTTCGTTAACTCAAATTACTCTGTCAACTCAATGCAAAAAATCAGCCGAGGGGACACTTGTAAGTCAAGGCCCCACTGTATTTAGATTCCACATATGAGTGCAATCATGTGATACTTGTCTTTCTCTGACTGACTTATTTCCCTTAGCATAATACTCTCCAGGTCCCTTCATGCTGTCCCAAAGGATAAGAGATCCTTCTCTTTTACTGCTGCATAGTATTCCCTGGTGTACATGTACCACTGTTTTTTATCCACTCATCTACTGATGGCACTTGGGCTGTTTCCAGATCTTAGCTATTGTAAACTGCTGCTATGAACATAGGGGTGCATACATTCTTTCTGATTGGTGTTTCGGATTTCTTAGGATATATTCCTAGAAGTGGGATCACTGGGTCAAATGGCAGCTCCACATTTAATTTTTGAGGAAACTCCATACTGTTTTCCAAAATGGCTGCATCAGTCTGCATTCCCACTAGCAGTGCACTAGGGTTCCCTTTTCTCCACATCCTCGCCAGCACTTGTCATTTGTTGAAGTGCTGATGGTAGCCATTATGACAGGTGTCAGGTGATACCTCATTGTCCTTTGAATTAGCATCTCTCTGATGATCAGTGACATTGAGCATGTTTTCATCTGTCTGTTGGCCTCTGTATGTCCGCTTGGGAGAAGTGTCTACTTAGGTCCTTTGCCCATTTTTTTACTTGGATTGTTTGCCTTCCTATTGTTAAGTTGTATGAGTTCCTTATATACTTCGGATATTAAACCTTTACTAGATGTATCATTGCCAAACATGTTCTCCCATACAGTGGGCTCCCTTTTCGTTTTGTTGGAATGTGCAGAAGCTTATGTATTTTGATTGTATTATTATTTTGATATAGTCCCATTTGTTTATTTTCTCCTTAGTTTTCTTTGCCTTAGGAGATGTATCCATAAACATAGTGCTAAAAGAGATGTCTGAGGTTTTGCTACATATGGTTTCTTCTAGGATTTTTATGGTTTCACAACTTATATTTAAGTTTATTATCCATTTTGAGTTATTCTTGTGTATGAGGTAAGTTGGTGGTCTAGTTTCATTTTTTTGCATGTATCTGTCCAATTTTCCCAATATGTACATTTATTGAAGAGACTGTCTTGCCTCCATTGTATACTCTTGTCTGCTTGGTCAAATATTAATTGGGCATAATGTCTTGGATCAATTTGTGGGTCTCTGTTCTGTTCCATTGATCTATATGCCTATTCTTGTGCCAGTACTAGGCTGTTGTGAAGCCGTCCAGACCCAGGCTTTTGTTTGCTGGGAGTGTTTTGATTACTGCTTCTATTTCATCAGTTGTTATTGGCCAATTCAGGTTTTCTGATTCTTCCTGATTCAGTTTTGGGAGACGATTTTTCTAGGAATTTGCCCATTTCACCCACATTGCCCCACTTGTTGGCATATAGTTTGTTCATAGTATTTCCTTACAATCCTTTGTATTTCTGTGGTGTCAGTGGTTATTTCTTTGCTTTCATTTCTGATATTATTTGGGTCCTCTCCTTGTTTCTTGATGAGTCTGGCTAATGGTTCATCAATTTTGTTTATCCTTTCAAAGAACCAGCTCTTGGTTTCATTGATTTTTTTTTTTTTTTTTTAGTCTCTATGTCATTTATTTCTGCTCTAATCTTTATTATTTCCTTCCTTCTACTTACTCTGGACTTTCTTTGTTATCTTTCAAGTTGTTTAAGTTGTAGGGTTAAATAGTTTATTTTTTATTTTTTCTTGTTTTTTGAGGTAGGCCAATAGTGCTATAAACTTCCCTCTGAGAACTGCTTTTGCTGTGTCCCAGATCTTTTGGGTCATTGTGTGTTCATTTTCATTTGTTTCCAGGAAGTTTTTTATTTCTTTCTTGATCTCGTTGGTAAACCATTTATTGTTTAATAAATGCTACTTAGCCTCCATGTGTTTGAATGTTTTGTGGCATCTTTACTGTAATTGATTTCTAATTTCATTCCACTGTGATCTGAGAAGATGCTTTATATGATTTCAATCATCTTGAACTTGTAGAGACTTGTTTTGTGTCCTAACATGTGGTCTATCTTTGTTAATGTTCCATGTGCACTTGAGAAGAAGGTATATTCTTCAGTTTGGGGGTGAAATGTTCTATAAATGTAAATTAAATCCATTTGATCCAGTGTATCATTTAGAGTCACTATTTCTTGTTATGCTTTTGTCTGGAAGATCTATCCAGTGAAGTCAGTGGGGTGTTAAAGTCCCTACTCTGATTGTATTGTTGTTGATCTCTCTGTTATAGGCCTCTAGAAAAAAATTTTTTTATACATTTAGGTCCTCCTAGATTGGGTGCATATATGTTTACCAGGGTTATATCCTCTTGTTGGATCAATCCCTTTAGTATTATGTAGTGCCCTTTGTTGTCCCTTGTGATGGCCTTCATGCTGAAGTCTATTTTGTCAGATATGAGTATTGCTACTCCAGCTTTTTTCTTTCCCATTTGCATGGAAAAAAATTTTCCATCCCTTCACTCTCATCCAGTGTGTGTCTTTTGTTCTGAGGTGGGTCTCTTGTAGATAGCATACAGTTGGGTCATGTTTTTGTATCCATTCAGCTACCCTATGCCTTTTTATTGGAGCATTTAATCCATTTACATTCAGGGTTATTATTAATAGGTACTTACTTATTGCCATTTTAATTCTGTATGGCTAGGATTCTCTCCCTTTCTTCTCAACACAGCAGTCCCTTTAGCATTTCTTGTAATGCTGGCTTCACCAGGTTAGGGAAGTTTTCTGCCATTACTTCTTCAAACATGTTCTCTATCCCTCCTCCTTTTCTGCTTCTTCTGGCACACCTGCTATTCAAATATTGTTATGTTTCATGTTGTCCCATAGCTCCCTTACGCTGTCCTCCTGTTTTTTTCTTTTTGGTTCTCTGATTGATTTTTTTCAGCCCTGTCTTCTAATTCACTGATCTGATCCTCAGCTTCCCCTAATTTGCTGTGTATTCCTCAAATGTGTTCTTTATCTGTGCTATGGCATTCTTTATTTCTGTTTTCATAGTTACTATATCTTTTCTCATGCTGTTGAGCATCTTTACTTTATTCTGAACTCTGTATCAGAAACATTTCTTATCTCCATTTCATTTATCTCTTCTTCTGGAGAATTCTCTTGTTCTTTCATTTGTGGGTTGTTTCTTTGTCTTCTCATTTTGGCTGCCTGTTTGGGTCTGTGACTATGTATTAGGTAGATCTGCTATGCCTCTCAATCTCTAGTGCAGGACAGTGTCAAACGCTGTTTCTGACTAATTAGGTTAGGCAAAGACTCAAAGCCTCCAGAGGATGCCTCTGTCTATAGACTGATAGGATTCCATCTTGATTCCCTCAGGCAATCATCCTGGTGGGGCAATTGCTTCTGCCTGGAGTCTAACTATTATTCTCAGTCTCTTAATTGGCCTCAGAAACGTCCCATCGTGGGGTAAGGTGTTTTCCAAAAGGGTGGGTCAACTGTCTTCCCCCCAGGCAAGGTCGCCTGTATAACAAATGACTGTGTGAGAAAGATGACCTCCACAGCATGAGGAATGACTTAGCACAGGAAACCAGGGTGTCTGCCTTCTGAGCTCTGACCCCAGAGCGCCTGATCCTGGCTTTCTGCTCACACAGCTCCAGTCCACTCTGCCCTCCCTCTGCAGGAGCACAAGGTGGGTGGCTCCACAGGGAATTTTGTACTTTGGCCCTTTAAGAGGGTGCCTGAGTTTCCAGCTGTCTCTCTCTAGCAGACAGCAACCCCACTGCTTTACACAGCCAGATGTTATGTGGGCACCCTTCTCAGTTCTGATGCTCTCTACTGGGGGACCCAGCTTGGGGATTAGACCCCAGAGTTCTCAGTGGCAACCCTCCACCGCTGAGGTATCTTTCTGGAACTTCAGTTGCTGTCTGTGGGAGCTCGGCCAGTCTTTTCGTGCCTCCGTCCCTCCTACCAATCTCTATGCAGTCTCCACTTCGGTCCTCGGTTATTAGGGTTCTCTCCAGTGAGTCTCTGTTGGTTATTCCGGAAATTTTTCTATATTTTAGTTGTAACTCCAGTTTGGTCCTGGGAGCGTGTCCGTGCAGCATCCACTTACTCCGACACTATTTTTAATCTGTCTAATCCCACTGCTATTTTGTGACATTCTTCTTGATGGACTTAGATGGGGATGAACTTTTGAACCAAGAACATCACCATCAACCTTCCTGCACCAGGTGGAGCCTTTCCTGCACTTTGTCTGAAGTTTGAAGTGTCAGGCTCCCACTGCCTGAGTCCACACAGACACTGGACACCACCCTTCTCCAAAAAAGAGAGCAGTGAGCTCTAAGAAGAGTCCATGCCAAAATGTTTTTGCCAAATATTAAAAACTGAGGTTGTCAGCACCACACACTGTAGGGACGGACGTGCATTTCACAGGGTGACGCCCATGGCTCTGAAGCTGAATTCAGAGGCAGGAACAGGCCGGCCGCCTGGCAGAGCTGTGCTGGAACCCAGCCTTGCCTCAGCTGCTGCATGAACCAGTCAACAGGTTCACATTTCTTCACACAACTTAGATGTGAAAATACCCATCAAATGAGGATGGAAAGCGTCAAACTTCATCACTGTGACTTTTCTTAGTCACACACACCGATGGTTGTCCTGAGGGGCGGGCACTGCGCAGAGTGTCAGGGGTGGTAATGAAAGAGCATGTGGCACTTACTGCCTTTTTTTTAAAAAAATATTTTTATTGATTTCAGAGAGGAAGGGAGAGGAAAAGAGAGATAGAAACATCAATGATGAAAGAGAATCATTGATCGACTGCCTCCTGCACACTCCACACTGGGGATCAAGCCCGCAGCCCAGGCCTGTGCCCTGACCAGGAATCGAACCATGACCTCCTGGATCATAGGCCAATGGTCAACCACTGAGCCAGGCCAGTTAGGCTCATCCTGCTTGTAAGAGGCTTGTGAGATGAATGAGAAGACAAGCCCTTTAGATCGAACAATCAGGGCCAAAACAGGAAAGTTCTTTAGAGCCAGGGTGCAGAGTGTGACAGACAGTTCAGGAGGCCCTAAGGGCCGCGGCCCTCACTCCTCAGAGGCAAGGCCCAGGCTCCTGGCCCCAGTCTGTTTCCCTGCTCCAGAGGAGTGGCCACGGATCTCACAGCAAGTCTGTGCATGAGGCAATAACCAGACACACGGTCAGGTGCTCCTGCTGTTGGGGGAGCCTGAAGGAGCCACGTGTGAAAAAGACAGAAGTGGACTTGCCTGGGGCTGCTACTGAGTCAGGAGTGACCACAGCGGCTCCAAGGACCAGGGCACATGCCAGTCATGACGTAGGAGACAGAGGGATACTTCCTGTGCTTCTTCCATTACAATAAGACCCTACTACTTAAGATTACCCTTAGAGTCCACACATATGATGCATATAATGAATTTTTATAAGAGACCAAGAAGAGATACAATACCCAAATATGGCACTGTCTCTAGAATACATAAAGCACTCATGAAGTGGGGAGAGACATCCCTGAGGCAGGCCACAGCTATGGCTCAGGTTCTCATGTGTAGCTTCCACTGTGTGTATATTTGAAACAGATGGAAAGGGACAGGTACTGGAAACAGAGGTTACAGAAGTCAAAAGTGTTCCCTAGGTAGCATCCGTCCCAAGGAAAGAAGCATGGAAAGGAGTGAGGATGATGCTAAAGTGGCCTCTGTAGTCACCGGAACCAGAGAGCCTGCTCTTGATGGGAAGCAGCCAGGGGAAGGCTCCCTTCTCCAGGGACCAGTGGGCTGGACGGTCTTTCAGTGTGTGCTGGGGTCTGATGAAGAAACGCCCTCCTCCCACCTTCTTGCCAGTGCTGCCTCACACTCTGCAGGCACCTGCATGTCCGACCAATTACAGCTTCATTCGTGAGTATCTGTTTCTGAAACCCTTCTCCCCTAAATACACTAAATGCTTTCTCGTACAAAAAGCGTTAATAGAAAATACACCTTAAACTTGACTGGACTTTTTCTTATTAATGTATCAGTTATACCACATTCAACATGACTTGGAAGAAAAGTTATATTTTACCACCCCTCCCCCAAATCACAGTAAAACAGTCAGAGAGAGGAGAGAAAGAGAAGCTATGACAGGGAGACAAGCTGGATTCCCGGAACTAAATAGAGTAGGGGAGGTTACCGAGTAGGAGAGTCAAAGGGATGAGCCGGGCGAGGTCTGCAGGCCCACGGGGGACGCAGGAGAGGCGGGGACACAAGCACCCTCTCCCTCGGGAGCAAGTCTGTGCTGGAAGGCACTCAGCTCTACTGTAAGGGAGCGGGCAGGACGGGGGTGAGGGACGGGCGTCTGGAAAGTGGTTCATTAAATATAACAATTTACACTAAACCATGGACTGTTGCCTCAAGAAGCATCACTTCTTTCATTTTCATTTCAGCAAGAACAAAAGAACAACCCAGGATTTAAGAACCAAATTCCTTTCCTATGACATAGTCTATGGTCATCAGAATAAAATTAACTCCTTGCCCCACTCGGAAAACAAACCAAGAAAGAGAAAAAGGATGTTATCTCTGACTATTATCTAATGAAGTTCACCAAGATGTAATAATCAGTCATCAGGAAATGAATCCAAACAATGAGAGTCCTAATAGTTCCCCGAATGTGAGAAAGACTGTTTCTACTAGAACATGAAGGTTATGGGGGATCAACAATTCTCCAACAGCACTTTACACTAATGGGCACTAGCTCTCACACGTGCAGACGTGTAAACTAGTGGGAACTCACTCACACGTGCAGACGTGTAAACTAATGGGAAGTAGCTCTCACACAGGCAGACGTGTAAACTAATGGGAAGTAGCTCTCACACAGGCAGACGTGTAAACTAATGGGAAGTAGCTCTCACACAGGCAGACGTGTAAACTAATGGGAAGTAGCTCTCACACAGGCAGACGTGTAAACTAATGGGAAGTAGCTCTCACACAGGCAGACGTGTAAACTAATGGGAAGTAGCTCTCACACGTGCAGACGTGTAAACTAATGGGAAGTAGCTCTCACACAGGCAGATGTGTAAACTAATGGGAAGTAGCTCTCACACAGGCAGACATGTAAACTAATGGGAAGTAGCTCTGACACAGGCAGATGTGTCAAGCATATACTGAAGAAGAACTCCATCCCCTTCCTCCATAAGAACAGTCCCTGAACAAACAGGAGTGTTTTCTCCCTAACAAGTACGTGTTCTCTTCCCTAGGAACCCACTACTCACCCGACTTCAGCCCGTGGCTGCACACCTGCTGTTCCTAACAGATACTTTCCTGTTTTGATGAAATGGCAAAGTTTTCCTGAACCTAAGTGTTCAAACATCCCTCTGGAGTAACTTCTGTCGCATTTACTTCAATGCGTTCATCCTCACATCCCTCGAGTGTCTTCTTCACGGCGCTGGACCCGTGTTTAAGTTCCCTCTTACTCCACTTTGAACAGAACTGTGTGGGCCCTGAAGCAGGTGCCTGGGCTCACCAGCCAGCAGTTGCTGAGTGCGTCTGGAAACCCACTCTCGACTGCCCCCTGCTGCTGAAGCGACTGTGGCTGCTGCTGCGGCAGAAACACAACCCTGGGTCCCGAGGCCAAAAACACATGAAAAGCTTGATTTCCCTCATCTTCAAGGGTCAAGTCTCTGCTCCTAAAGTCCCGGGCGCCTGGGTACTGACACCTGAGGAAGAGAACGGGCTTCCTGGGAAGCTCAGTGGTGACAGCAGCAGACACTGCACTGTGGACTCCACTGCTGGAACATGCTTATTTAGATCCACACCCCTCCACATTCTTAAAGTAATAAAAAATAAAAATAAAAACCTAGGATACAAACCAGCAATTCTAGCTCATTCATTTGTTCCTGGTTTAACAGAGAGCACAGAAATATTCATACGGCAACTCCATGAAGAATATGTTTTCGTTTTGTAGTAAAAATGGAATAAACTGTGATGTGTTTTTCCATTCGCTTTAACATGTAACATTCAGAAGTGCTCGTATAAACACTGACTTTTACATAACCTGACTAGTATCTGACACGTCTTTCACCAACAGGAGTAAACATTTGCTGAAGGAGAGAGAGGAACAGAACCTCAGGACCCAGAACCAAACACCCCAGGACCACTGCTCTACCCCGCCCACAGCCACTGCACTGCCACTGCCCACAGCCACTGCACTAACCAGCCCAGGACCACTGCACTATCCAGCCCACGCCCACTGCACTAACTAGCCCACATCCACTGCACTACCCAGCCCATGGCCATCCGAAACCCACTTATGCGACTTCAATTTCTCATTAACCGCTGGGAATCCCATCACAAGCCTAAACAGAAACCTATATGTTTTTACCTCCCCTTTGGTTTTAAACAAACAGTATGGCTAAGGGATGACAACAACATCAGTGAGGAGTTTATGTTGCCTAAAGACACAGTCCCTGTCTGGCACCAACCCCACGCTCACCCTCACGGCGGCAATGGGCCCGGCAGGTGCCACAGCGCTGCGCCAGCTCCATGTGCTCCCACGGCTCCCTTCACGGCCTTGTCCCCCAGGGCTCAGCCCGACACCCTGTACAGAGCAGGTGCTCAAAAACGTGTCCTTTAACCTTCCAAATGCACTTACCCTTCGAAATGACACGACATAAAACGTGTCTCCCCGCCTGTGGATGGCGTCAAAGAAGTCTTGGTAGCTTCGGGGGGAAGCGTAGTACACCTGGAGCTCCCTCCCCGAGGGCCTGCTGAGAGAGGAGGCGGTGTTCTTATACCACAGACTGTCACAGCGTCTCAGAAGCATCCATTCTAAGCCTGCGTCTGCCTATGGGAATCTCAACCAAAATATGAGCAGCCTTTCGGCAGTTTTCTAGAAGTTTGAAAGCCCAAGGTCGGAGAGTTGTAAGATTCAATTCACTGAGGCTGACTCGCTTCTGAGTCGAGACTCAGATAGTCACGTGTGCTGGGACGCACGTGGAGGTCACAGGAGCATCAGCCAGCAGCTTTCTGCGCCAGCGTGCTTGCCGCTGGATCTCTGTGAACAACGCGTCTGAGGACAGCAGTGCTCCCCACTGTCAGCTTAGGACTCGAGAACAAGCCGGCCTGGCTGTGCCTGCCTGCCCTCCTCTTCCAGGGGTGTCCTTGGGGAGGCCCAGCTCTGAGCAACCCTGGTTTCCTCGCCAACAAAAGGACTGCAATTGGGTGGAGGCTGAGATGCGTGCGTGAAGCACCCGGGCCTGCTCGGCGGCACTGCTCAGCTCCGCTCTGCTCTGCCACCTCGCTGCCGAGCCAGGACAGAGCGCCCGGCCCAAGATCCACTCAGACGACAGTGACACGGCTCTCAGCAATAAGGGTCTTTCACTGTTTAGCACAATAAGCCAACACACATAGGTTAAAGGAGAGTTAAAGAAATAATGCTTGCCAGAACCGGTTTGGCTCAGTGGATAGAGCGTCGGCCTGCGGACTCAAGGGTCCCAGGTTCGATTCCGGTCAGGGGCATGTACCTTGGTTGCGGGCACATCCCCAGTGCGGGGTTGTGCAGGAGGCAGCTGATCGATGTTTCTCTCTCATCGATGTTTCTGACTCTCTATCCCTCTCCTTCCTCTCTGTAAAAAATCAATAAAATATATTTAAAAAAAAAAAAAATAAAAAAATAATGCTTATTTTTCTCAAGAAAAAAACAAGCTTACATGTTTTTTTCTACATTCTTCTTTTGTGTTTTCAATGAATTTATTTTTTTTCAATTAATTTTTGTTAACTTAGGAGGAGAAAAGAGTGGCCTAAAAGGAAATTAATTATATGTGAGTCGTAAGAACTTCCTTTGAAATAATTCCATCTGCTCACTAGGCCATTTCTGACTATAGTGTCTTGAATATACAGTCAATTATTACTCATGACATTTATGTTCTGTGGACACTGACTCAGCAAACAGTGAACCACTCCCCTAAGGGACAGCAGGGTCAGCAAGCCCCTGGCTGCAGCGCTGTCATCGACTGATCAACGTGTCACCTAGTTTTCTGTGTTCTGTTCAGATACCTTCTGACCATGTACTGTTTGCTCACTAACTCTGACCTCGGGTGGCTCTGGTCTGACTGAAGCTCCCCCAACAAGCCCTTTCTCCCGGGTCACCGATCCGATCCACCCTCCGGCGCCGGGAACATCAGCACTCCGCATGCACTTGGGCCATTTTAAACAGTGAAATTGCCAACCAAAAGCACAGGGATGTGGGGACCATGGCACTGACACCTGGGAAGGACACCTGCCCCAGGAAGCAGGGCGCTGCCCTGGTGACCTCACCTGGGAGCAGCTACGCACATTTGCAAACGACCATGAAAGCAATTTGCGTCACAAGGACATCTTAGCAAGCAGGTGGGTTCACAGATACAGAATCCATGACCAGGTGCGGCCACACTCTCTCACCTGATGCTGGTGGTCTCTGTGTACTGGACAGCCACGAGCTGAGAGCCGGAGCTCTGTCCCAGAGCGCCCTGGAAGAAACAAAGGACTCAATGTAATGAAATCATATGAAGACCTTCTGACACTGACTCATTCTACATTCACGTTTAATGAACTCTCATTAAAGCATTCATATAGTTTTTTTCATGGCTAGTCTGACATATGGAGTTTATATGACTCAGTGCCAACACAGAAATCAGAACTCCTGTGGTCACATTCTGGACTGAGGGATGCGTCTTATGGAGGTTATGACATTTAAGACACTTCCCATAAAGTTTTTTTTTAAATAGCCCAAAAGCTTAGTCCAACCATCACAAGTTTTATGACCAGGTCATATAAGTATTATTGAAAATATAACAACTTATGTTTGCTAAAATAATTATTTTCCCAATGAAAAGTTCCTGAAGTATGAAAGATCCTTAATAAAGCTAGATCCTACTGTTTACTGAGTTAAACGCAAAAACCTTCATGCCTAAATACAGCTATGGATGAAGCCATCATTAAGGAGAGCTCCCCAAAATAAGCAAGACTTGTCCCTAGACTCAGACATGACCAGGCTGTAAAAAACTGACTCACACAGACATTAGGCAAATAGAAACTGGACAAGCCATTTAGCTATCAAAGACTTAACACCAATTAACATAGAAACCTCTGAAAAACTGGTACAGTTTTGACATTAGTAGTTATAGGGATTGGACAAAAGATCAAAATCAGCAAAAATGTGAGTTAAACAGTACCATGGAAATGAGATTTTACATAAAGCTTTCAGTTTTGTTGTAGATTTGTCCACTTTTCCATCTAGTCCTGTCATAGTTTTGCTTTACGTATGTTGAAGCTTTGTTATTAGGAGCCTATGTATTTAGAACTCTGTCTTCTTCATTAAGCGTACTCTCATCACTATGAAATTTCCATTGTCACCTCTTGTAATATTCTCTGTCTGGAAGTCTACTTTGTCTGATTAATGTAGCCACAGCAGCTTTCTAATACTTAATGTTTGCAGAGTATCACACTTTTTCACCCATTAATTTTTCATCTATGTGTGCTTATATATAAAATGAGAGGCCAGCTGCATGAAATTCATGCACTGGGGGGAGGGAGGAGCATCAGGCCTAAGCCGGCAGTCGGACATCCCTCTCACAATCTGCGATCCCTCACTCCTTACCACCCACTTGCTCACTCCTTACCACTCGGCTCACTGCTCCTTAGCGCTGCTGTGGAGGCGGGAGAGGCTCCCACCACCGCTGCTGCGCTCACCAGCCGTGAGCCAGGCTTCTGGCTGAGCAGCTGCTCCCCCTGTGGAAGCACACTGACCACCAGGGGGCAGCTCCTGCATTGAGCATCTTCCCCTGGTGGTCAGTGCGCATCATAGCGACTGGTTGTTCCGGTTGTTCTGCCGTAATGGTCGCTTAGGCTTTTAATATATAGACTAGAGGCCCAGTGCACGAAATTCGTGCACACGTAGAGTCCCTAGGCCTGGCCAGTGATAAGGGCCTATCAGGTTCCCCACCTGCCTGCCTCCCCGCCTCCTCCTTCCCTCGCTCCCTCAGCAACTTGCCACCGCTGCTGGTCACCTGCCATGTTCTGTGCCACCCCCTGGTGGTCAGCACACATCATAACGAGCAATCAAACTCCCGGTCTCCCAAACTCCCAAGGGGACACTTTGCATATTAGCCTTTTATATATATAGACTAGAGGCCCAGTGCACAAAAATTTGTGCACTCGGGTGGGTCCCTCAGCCCGGCCTGTGCCCTCTCGCAGTCTGGGGCCCCTCGGGGGCCCCTTCCCCTGGCTGCTGGCACCAGTTTTCCTCCGGCACCCGGAACCCAGGCCTTCGCTCTTTGCTGGGAGGGGCTAGCGAGGCAGGCGAAGGGCTTAGCTCTTCGCTCACTGTGCGGGCCCCGGGGGCGAGGCCAAGGCCGGCGCAGTGGGCAAAGGGCTTAGTGCGCTTTTTTTGTTGCCGAGGAGAGCATGGGGTCCGTTTATTGGGGGGTCAGTCAAAGGGGGGGCTGACTAGGGTGGGATAGGGCAGCAGCTTGTCTGGCCCCCGAGAAACCCAACTTGAGTCCAGGGCCTCGTCCGCTTCGAAGCCAAAGTCTTCCTCCACCTTTATCTGCACGGGGGCCAGCTCCGGAGTCAGCGGGACTCCCGCCCAGCGCCCTTCCCATGGCGCTCACCGCCTCTTCCACCCGCTGGGCCCCTTGCCAGGGGCCGGGCTGCTGGCTTCTGCGGGCGCTGGCGTCCTCCTGGGCGGGGACAGCCCCTCTTTCTCCAGAGGCTCGTTCTCAGTGTTGCCTGGGGTGGGGGCATCTGTGCCCTGGCTGCCCTCGTCCTCCAGTAAGATGGTGAACTGGCTGGCCCAGTAGTCGTCGCCATAGGAGTCCAGCACCCTCATGAGGAACCTCCGCTCCTGCTGGAGTCTCCGTGTTATCCTCTGTACCTGATGGAGCCTGTTCAGGACCCACTCGTTCACCTGCTCGATCTCCCTGCAGCGCCGACCCAGCGCCTGGTACTTCCTGCGACTGAGTTCCCGTTGGTGCCGCCGCCGGCCTTGGGCTGCCTCCTCCTCTTCGTCTCGCTCCCGGAGGCTGGAGCTGCCCAGACCCCCAGACACGTTCTCAAGCTCGCTCTCCAGGATGTGACCACTGAACAGCAGAGGCAGCGCCAGCTCTGAGCCGGGAGGTGCTGAGAACTCCTCAAAGCTCACGGCTGCCATGGTCCCCTCTCTCTGCTCCAGCTCTATTTCTCCCTGGCTCCCGGTGCAGAATTTCCAACCTTGCAAACCTCTAGGTTAAAGTAGCTCACAAAACGACACGCCCCATCCGATTCCACAGCCAGGCACCCGGGCCCCAGCCGCTAAGCCTCCTGGGAGTTGTAGTTCTCTATTTCCGGCTCGCCTCCCTCGCCCCACCCCGAGTCCCGGCTGAAAGGCCCTGCTTGCTGGTCTAACGCCGCTGCCAGGCATCTGAGTCGCCTCCGTCTTTATTCCTGTCCCAACACCATGCCATCTGACCACGGAGACTCTCCACTTGGGAGGCCCGGTCCTCTCCGCGGACTCTCCGCAGGCCCCAGGGGCGTGGCGGAGGCCGGCTCGGCGGGCTTCCCTCTTTGCTCTTCGCTCCCCACGCCAGCCTTCGCTTGCTGCTCCTGTGCCTACATATGCAAATTAACCACCATCTTTGTTGGCGGTTAATTTGCATATCGCCCTGATTAGCCTATGGGAAGCGTAGCAAAGGTACGGTCAATTACCCTTCTTGTCTTTTATTAGATAGGATATTATTTCTTGCAAACAGCATATAGTTGGGTCTTACCTAGTTTGACAATCTCTCCCTTTAAACTGATGGGTTTATTTACCCTATTACATATTTTTGCAAATGTGGCTGGGCTTAAGTCTACTATCGTGGTATGTATTTTCTATTTGCTCTTTATTTGTTTGTTCTTTCCTGCTTTCTTTTGGTCAAAATACATTTTTTTAGTATTCCATTTATATTTCCTGTACTGGTTTTATAGTTTTACTTCTTTGTGTTAGTTTTTACAGGTTGCTCTTGAGACTATACTTTGATCTTTAAGTTACCATAGCCAACCCTGAAGTATTATTTGAACATATAAAAACTTTGTAAGAGTATATTGTATTTACTACCTCTATACCTTTCTGTTCTTATCGTATATTTTACTCCTACATAACCTGTAAACCCCACCAAAAAACTGTTCTGAGTTTTGCTTTAAAAAAAACACAAGCCTCCGAAAGACATTTATAAACACACAAACACAAAATAAAGATACTTACAGGGGGCATTTATGTTCACCAAACATTCACCAATCCTGGTGCTCCTCCTCATGCATCAGGGTTCTACCTGAGACCATTTAGTCCAAACATCCTCCTTTAGTATTTCTTATCATGCAGATCTTCTAGAGCAGGGGTCCTCAAACTTTTTAAACAGGGGGCCAGTTCACTGTCCCTCAGACCGTTGGAGGGCCGGACTATAGTTTAAAAAAAAACTATGAACAAATTCCTATGCACACTGCACATATCTTATTTTGAAGTAAAAAAACAAAACGGGAACAAATACAATATTTGTATTTGCATGTGGCCTGCGGGCCGTAGTTTGAGGACCCCTGTTCTAGAGAGAAAGTATAATAGTTTCGTCCATCTGGAAATATCTTTATTTTGCTTTCATTTTGAAAAATATTTTCACTGATTTGACCGTCTAACTTTTCTAAAAACTTAGTCTAGGAAGAGGTAGAATTATAAAGTGACACAAGCCAAATCATGTATATAATGCTTAGAAATGAAAGAAACTTCAAAGAAATGTCAACTCGTCAATATACGAAATATCTTAGTGTCCATCTAGCATCCGAGAGGGGAGATGTGAGGGGAAAGGCTGAGAGGAGAGAGGAACTAGGCAGCGCAGCTGCAGGCTCAGCGCTGAGGGCGAGTCAAGGAACGCTGTGAGCTCAGGTGTGGACAGCAGCCTGACCGAGGACCCTTCTCCCTCCTCTGAGTGGGCCTTGTCCCCTCAGCTAACACTGGTCCTCCCTACCCCACCCATCTTTCCTTTCCCTGTGATAGCTTCGTGTCCCACATTTCTGACCTCTATCCACACTCACACAGAGAGACATGCACCCAAGATGCAGAGAAAGGGACAGGAGTAAACTACAAATCTCCCTCAAATGTTCCAAGGTGCCCTAACCGGTTTGGCTCAATGGATAGAGCATCGGCCTGTGGAATCAAGGGTCCCAGGTTCGATTCCGGTCAAGGGCATGTACCTTGGTTGCAGGCACATCCCTAGTGGGGAGTGTGCAGGAGGTAGCTGATCGATGTTTCTCTCTCATCGATGTTTCTGACTCTCTATCCCTCTCCCTGCCAAATTACACAAAATTATCTTCATTGCATTAAAATTCCTTCCAGATTATGGAACATCAACCACCCTTTACACAGTAAATTCTATTTATTCTTCTAATAAACAGAATACAATCACAAGAAATTCTATCAAAAAATACAGCAAAGCAACTCATTCAGGCCAAGGATTTTAATCTAGATTCACGAAGCCCATGCATCAGCTGTGGAATTCTCCACTCCTGCCACCCTTCGCTCTTCCCTGCACAGCAAGGACACACGCCCCAAAATGATGTTGCTGAACATTTAGCCCCCAGGGTTCTGGATTCTATTTTGGTCCTGCCCACAAGCTGTGCTCGATGCACCAGATCTGGAAGCGCAAGGAGACAGAGCACTTCTCCTCTGGCCACGGTGGCCAACGTGCAGCTGTGGGAGCGTGAGTTCCCGCAGGACTGTGTGCTGCACGCCATGCCATGAGCAGCTGTGGGACACTGCACTGCCTGTGACACTGGCAATGATGCCAGTAGCCTCCAGAAGTCCTCGCAACCAATAAAGTTGCCATGATATGTGAACAAAGGGTATTGGGGAGGCCAGAGAGGGACACACTAAGGATGTCGGAACCTGAGCTCCTCTAGACCTGGCCTCCTCAGTCACTGCTCAGAGGACACCATGGGGATGTACATCAGACTGTGTGGGGTGAGAAACCAATTCTTATTCCATTAGGCTACTGAGAATTTGAGGCCAGATGTTACAATTGCCAGCGTTAATTACCTTGCCAATACCTCACTCAAGTGGAATCTCTCTAGAGCAGTGG
>NW_005871526.1:727330-741145 GCF_000147115.1 Myotis lucifugus | reverse complement strand
ACAGGCACAGTGGAGACAGACAGGCGCATGTGGAGACAGGCGCAGTGGAGACAGACAGGCACAGTGGAGACAGACAGGTGCAGTGGAGACAGACAGGCACAGTGGAGACAGGCACAGTGAAGACAGACAGGCACAGTGGAGACAGACAGGCGCAGTGGAGACAGACAGGCGCAGTGGAGACAAACAGGTGCAGTGGAGACAGGCGCTGTGGAGACAGACAGGCGCTGTGGAGACAGACAGGCGCTGTGGAGACAGACAGGCGCTGTGGAGACAGACATGCGCTGTGGAGACAGACAGGCACAGTGGAGACAGACAGGCGCTGTGGAGACAGACAGGTGCTGTGGAGAAGGCACAGCTCCCAGCAGCAGCAGTGCGTCGCAGCCTTTGAAACCCATCCTCTTGTGAGAAGGAAAAGAATGAGCTCAAATGCTTGGGGAAAAAGGTACTATAACCCCAGTTTTCCAATTTTCCACCCAGCAATGTACGGAGCCGGGTTCTGCTGGAACTGCACTGTTGTCCTTCCTCAGGAGCAGCTGAGAAGCGTGTGACCACGTCTACTTAACTACGGTGGGTCACTACTAGTCACATAAAAACGTTCGCAGTTTCTGAAGTTCAAGGGTAGGATCCAAAATCACAGAGAAAAAATAAGGGAGAGGCAGGTAAGTGCTCGATGGGGAAGTGTCTACAGAGTCACGTGTATTCCATTAATCATCTTCCTCATGAGGAAAAGGGCCCTTCTGCTGGGCAGTCACCGCCCGCCAGGCTACCACTCACCTGGATTTCTATATTAACATCACCCTGGTTTCCAAAGGAGAAGTCTCAAGTCTGCACTCCCGATACCACCACATGGAATGAGCATACCACCTTGATCCATTGGTGGGGAAACCAGACACCTGAAATGCCTGTGGTTACCTGACGAGCAACTGAGAGATTCTCCCAGCTACTCGATCTGAACCGATCCTTCCTGGGTCCTGAAGCAAACACAGGCCCACTGACCTGAGGGATTCTGTGGTGTTGATGAGCGGCTGGCACGGAGGGGGCGGGAGGTACAGCACTGGCTCCTCACTCAGCACCATCAGGGCTTTGTCGTTGGAGACAGAATGGTCGTAGCTGAAACAAACAAGCACACACGTGTCTCCTTGCACCCTAAACTCCCAAGAACTTTGCGATAAGAAAACTATCACTAGTATTAACTTTTTATGAAAACAAGAACCTAACAGACAGAACATACTATAAGATAGAAGCAAATGTAACAGAAAAGGAGAGAAGTATAAACCACACAGCACTAATGTCATTTTGTAAGCTGTTTATCCAGACACCATTTATTGAGCAATTACTATGTGCCAGAGCTAGGGATACAGTAATAACACGTGGCTCATGTGTGCACTGAGCTCGAGGCGCACACAGTGCTGCTGGAACAGAGGTGACGGGGAAACTGGGGGAAGTCCCTGCTGACTGACAGAAAGGACAGCATCATGTACCAGGACTAAAGTTCTGTGGTCACTCACAACCTGTGACAACAAAACTGAACAGTCTCCCTAATACAGTGTGTGGTGGGAAAGGGGAGACACACATGCTTGTGTTCAGGAGAAAACTGAAAGCAACCGAGAAGCTGAGCATAAAATCTAGAACCTGAATCGCTGACAAACACAAGGGTGACGTTAACCAGTTATTCCATTAGCTTAAAAAGCAGACTTCCTTGAGTGTCACCCTGATCTTCACCTTATGAATTCATACCCGGGGGTGTGCTGGAAGCAGAGCCCAAGGTGAAGAGAGAACCAGAACTGGGGCATCACTAGGAGTCATGCTCCTCAGTTTGCTCTTTAAACCGTCCTCACTAAGAATCTTAGATCTGTCTGGCGTTTCTCTACATATGATGTTCTGGATTTAGAAAATTAGATACACTAAAACCAAGAAAGGAAAAATATTAACACAAAATTGGACATGGCTAGATTCATATTTTTCATTAATTCATCCAACAAATATTTACTAAATACCAGCTCTGTGCCAGGTACTGTGCTGGGTGCTAGGATCCAACTGGAAACATGAGAAATGGGGTCTCAAGCCTCAAGACCTCGATGTGGAAGATGCAAGAAAACAAACATGCAAGCGCTGGGTGGACAAGGCGGTGGGAGGAGACCCTTGGCAGCATCTCCTCTAGAGAACATGGTCCAGGAGGGAGAGGAAGCACCGCAGGGGGTTCAGAGCAGCCGGTGGGAAGAGGGCGAGTTTAAGGATGCAAAGGAGGCCACTCGCCCACCAACAGCTGAGCAAGTGAGGGAGGCACATATGATAAGGAATTACTCACCTAAGGAAAAGCCACAAAAGGGATTTATTCCCATTTATGTCGACTCCTCACCACTGTGTCAAAGTGGATTTGACGGAGACAAGGGGGTGGGAGACCGTCAGAAGAGAACTGCGGTGAGCCAGGCGGGGGCTGAGGACAGATACTGAGGGTGGCAGAGAAGATGAAGGCAGGTGCCCAGTCAAGGTAACTTTTGGAAACTACCAACAGCACTTGTGGAAAGGGAGGAAGCAGGGTTTCTGCTGCAGGAAGTGGCTGGGGGAAGAGCGTGGAGAGGACCGAGATCTGAGATCTCCACAGTGCGTGTGTCCACCCTGCGAGGTTAACCCTTTGAGTGCCGGCAGTGCTATCGGCAATTTTTTTTTCTACTAGTATTTTATAATACAATCAGCAAACAATATATGTCAAAGATGAAGACAAATGTAGTAAAGGTTTCCTTAAGTTTTGAATATGTAACTTCATTTACTTGCGATTCATAATTTTTTCCTAAACTGCTGTAAAATCGGCAAAAATGCCTTGGCAATTTTAGCATAGTTCCTAGGATATTGGTTGGCACTCAAGGGGTTAAAACAGAGAAGTCGTGGAAACTGCTGCCCACAAGGGTGCGGAGACTCAGAAATCTGGAGGGAAACCAATCTGAGAGTCCTGGACTGTGCTCGGTCGTGGACAGGCACCCGGGCGAAAAGGAAACAGAAGAGTTCACAGCCCCGCACCGCGGGGCCTGGACAGAGGCGGTGCCACGAGAAGACTGGAACTGGAACACGCAGCAGAGCACACGTCTCAGGGAAGGAGGGCCACAGCCGAGGGCAGTGGGAAGACCCAGACAAGTTTCCATGGACTTTGGCAACGCTGGCCCGCTGGCCCCCTGGACAGAAAAAACTTGGCCGAGTGGAAAAGTAACTTAAGGCAGCCTTCCCTGCAACATGACTCACGGCCTTTCTTCCGCCTGCCGGTGGTTGTTTGGAATAAAACAGTCGTCTACACAGGTAATGACTGTGCTCACAAAGGTGATCAGCCTGAATTCAGTTGTAGAGGGAGAAGAAAAAGTCTGCCTTGGACTTGGTAAATTCCCAACGCCAGCAGAAGCTGTCCGCCACACTCACAACCAGAACAAAGACCCGTCACATGTGCATTATTTCAGAAACCAGGTCTGCACACTGACAGAAGTACAAATGCTGCCGTCCATCAGAAGAGTCCAAAACAGCTTTGGAAAATACATTTCTGATTTATAATTGTATTTCCATGTGATAAACTCTAGTAATGACTTCTGCACATCTGTGCTGACTGGCTTTGTTCTATCAGCCAAAATATTATTTGGAAAACAAAGAAAAATCCAATAGAAGAAATACCAGGAAAGAGTCTGGGTGGAGCAGAAGGGGAGGAAAAGAGACACTCAGCCAGCGTCCATCTGGAGACAATTAGGGCCACACAACCCTGAAGTGGCCTGAGCTCCAGGCGGCTAGTGAACCACTTGATGGTAAAAATCTCAGTACATAAAGCTCCAGAGTCCAGGGCGTTGTAAACAGAATTCCTCGAGTCAGGGAAGGTCCTGGCTAATGCCTTCTCTGGGGGGACAGTCCTGACTGGAACCCAATGTCCTGGCATAATTATTACTAGCACTACCTTTCATTCTAAAAAGTGTCCCAATTTGGGTGACAAATCCTATGGTCACCTTATTCTATACCACACATTTCTTTTTTTCTAACCTTGATCCAAGGAAGGAGAATATTTTTTTCCCATTGATTTTTAGAGAGAATGGAAGGAAGGGAAGATGGGGGAGAAGGGGGGAGAGAGAGAGAGAGAGAGACACTGATGTGACAGAGACACATCGATTGGTTGCCTCCCACATGTGCCCCATCAGGGGGAAGGGATGGGACCTGCAACACAGGTATGTACCCTTGACCAGGAATTGAATCCAAGGCCTCCTGGTTCTAACCACTAAGCCACACCAGACAAGACACCAAACATTTCTAAGATTGAAAAAACATATGCAGTTAACTATTCAATGACAGGCAAATACAACATTTATTATAAATTATGGGAGGAGTCTACTTTTTTATTTGAACCAGTTCTCATAACGCATCTGAAAAAAACAAAACATATTATGAAATAAGCTGCACTAAGAAACAAATAGAGAGTGAAAATTGTGGCAGAGTAAGTGGATGCTACACAGACACACTCCCAAGATCAAATTGGAATTACGACTAAAATACAAAACAAAACAAAATCCTGAATAATCAACTGAAGACTAGCTGGAGAGAACCCTGATAACCAAGGACTGAAAGTGCAGACCACATAGAGACTAGTAGGAGGGGCAGAGGCGCAAAAGGGCTGGCCGGGCTCCCACAGAGAGCAGCTGAAGTCCCAGAGGGATATCCCAGCTGTGGGCAGTTGCCACTGAGAACTCTGGGGTATAACCCCCAAACTGGGCTCCTCAGCCCAGAGCACCAGAACTGAGAAAGTTGCCCACATAACACCTGGCTGTGAAAAGCAGCAGGGCTGCCTGTCTGCCAGGGAGAGATGGCTGGAAATTCAGGCACCCTCTTAAAGGGCCAACGCACAAAATTTCTAGTGCAGCCACTCACCCTGGGCTCCAGCAGAGGGAGGGCAGAGTAGACTGGAGCTGTGTGAGCAGAAGCCAGGGTTGGAGGTTGCTAGGGTAGAGCTCAGAGCGAAAACACCCTAGTTTCCTGTGCTGAGTCGTTCCTTCAGCTGCAGAGGACAACTCTCTCAGGCAGAGCTTTGCTGTCCAGGTGGTTTTTGCCTGGGGGTAAGACAGTTGCCCCACTCTATTGGAAAACCCCTTGCCACAACCTGTGGAGTTTCTGAGGCACATTAAGAGACTGAAAATAACAATTAGCCCCCAGGCAGAAGCAATTGCCCCACCCTATTGGAAAACCTCAAGTTCCACCTGTGGACAACTGCCTTCAGCTACTCAAGACTGATTACAATCAGTGTGCAGGCAGAGGTAGGTCTCTGGAGGCTTTGAGTCATTGCCTAATCTTTGCCTGAGTCAGAAACAGCATTTGACACAGCAGTGCACTAGAGGTTGGAAGGTATAGTAGATCTACCTAATACATCGTCACAAACCCAAACAGGCAGCCAAAATGAGGAGACAAAAAAGCAACCCGCAAATGAAAGAACAACAGAATTCTCCAGAAGAAGAGCTAAATGAAATGGAAATTAAAAACTTATCAGACATAGAGTTCAGAGTAATGATGACAAAGATGCTCAATAGAATGAGAAAAGTATTGGTAACTATGAAGAATGACATAGCACGAATAACAAAGACAATGGAAGGAATACACAGCAGATTAGGGGAAGCTGAGGATTGGATCAGTGAGTTACAGAATGTGTAGGAAAACCAAAAAGAAAAAACAATTAAAAAACAGGAGGACAACTAAGGGAGCTGTGGGACAACGTGCAATGTAAAATTATTCACAGAACAGGTGTGCCAGAAGAGGCAGAAAGGGAGAAAGGGACAGAGAACATGTTTGAAGAAATAATGGCAGAAAACTCCCCTAACCTGGAGAAGGAAAATGTCACACAAGTCCAGGAGGCACAGAGAACCCCAAGCAAGAAGAACCCAAACAGGCCCACACCCAGACACATCATCATTAAAATACCAAAAATTAAAGACAAAGAGAGAATCTTAAAGGCAGCAAGAGAAAAGCAACTGTTACCTACAAAGGAGCTCCCATAAGGCTGACACCTGATTTCTCATCAGAAACTCTACAGGCCAGAAGGGAATGGTATAAAGTACTCAGGTAATGGAAAGCAAGGATCTGAAACCAAGATTACCATATCCAGCACAAATCGTTCAAAATAGATGGTGAAATAAAGAGCTTCCCAGACCAAAAAAAAAAAAAAAAGACTACAGGAGTTTATCACCACCAAACCAGCATTACAAGAAATGCTAAAGAGACTGCTGTAATGGAAGCAGTACAGAGAAATATAGGCATACAGAATTAAAATGGCAATAAATAAGTACCTATCCTATATAATAAAAGGGTTACATGCAAATTGACAGAACAGCAGAATCAACATAGGAGCTGCCCCCTAGTGGTCAGTGCACTCCCACATGGGGAGCGCCGCTCAGCCAGAAGCCATGAGCCGGGCTCACAGCTAGCCAGCGCAGTGGCAGTGACAGGAGCCTCTCCTGCTTTCGAGGCAGCGCTAAGGAAGTCCAACTGCCGGCTTAGGCCCAGCCGGCAGTGGGACATCCCCCGAGGGCTCCCGGACTGCAGAGGGCACAGGCCGGGCTGAGGGACCCACCCGAGTGCACGAATTTCATGCATCGGGCTTCTAGTCAATAATAACTTTAAATGTAAATGAATTAAATGCTCCAATCAAAAGATATAGGGTAGCTGAATGGGTACTAAAACATGACCCAACTATATGCTGTTCAGGAGAGACCCACCTCAAAACAAAAGACTCACACAGGATGAGAGTGAAGGTATGAAACTAATTATCCATGCGAATAGAAACAAAAATAAAGCTGGGGTAGCAATACTCATATCCAACAAACAGACTTCAACAATGAAGGGCATCACAAGAGACAACAAAGATCACTACATAAAACTAAAGGGATCAATCCAATAAGAGGATATAACGCTGGTAAACATATATGCATCCAATATAAGAGCACCTAAATACACAAAAAAACTTCTAGAGGACATTAAGGGAGAGATCGATAACAATACAGTCAGAGTAGAAAACTTTAACCCCCCACTAACTTCACTGGATAGATCTTCCAGACAAAAACGTAACAAGGAAATAGGAACTCTAAATGACACATTTTCAGATGGATTTAATTGACATTTATAGAACATTTCACCCCAAAGCTGCAGAATATACATTCTTCTCAAGTGCACATGGAACATTCTCAAAGACAGACTACAAGTTAGGACATAAAACAAGTCTCTACAAGTTCAAGAGGATTAAAATCTTATCAAGCATCTTCTCAGATTACAGTGAAATGAAATCAGAAATCAACTACAGTAAAAACACCCAAAAACATTCAAAATCATGGAGGCTAAATAGCATGTTATTAAACAACTAGAGGCCCGATGCATGAAATTCGTGCAAGAGTAGGCCTTCCTTCCCCTGGCTGCCAGCACCGGCTTCCCTCTGGCACCCAGGACTCGGGCTTCCCTCGCAGCCCCAGCTTCATCCAGAAGGTTGTCTGGGAAGGACGTTGGGCCTAATTAGCATATTATGCTTTTATTATTATAGATGAATGGATTACCAATGAGATAAAGAAAGAAAGAAATTTCCTGGAAACAAATGAAAATGAACACATAACAACCCAAAATATCTGGGACCCAGCAAAAGCAGTCCTCAGAGGGAAGTTCATAGCACTACAGGCAGGCATACCTAAAAAAAAAAAAAAAAAAAAAAAAAAAAAACAAGAAAAATGAACAAAAGCTATTTAACCCTACAACTTAAAGAACTCGAAAGATAACCAGAAAAGCCCAGAGTAAGTAGGAGGAAGGAAATAATAAAGATTAGAGCAGAAATAAATGAGACAGAGACTAAAAAAACAATGCAAAAGATCAATGAAACTAAGAGCTGATTCCTTGAAAGGATAAACAAGGTTGATGAACTGTTAGCCAAACTAATCAAGAAACAAAGAGAGAGGACCCAAATAAATAAAATCAGAAACGAAAGTGGAGAAGTAACCACTGACCCCACAGAAATACGAAGGATTGTAGAAAATACTGTGAACAACAACATGCCAACAAGCTGGAAAATCTCCCAAAACTGAATCAGGAAGATCAGAAAACCTGAATAGGCCAGTAACAGCTGAGGAAATAGAAGCAGGAATCAAAACACTCCCAACGAACAAAAGCCCTGTCTGGATGGCTTCCCATGGAGAGTTTTATCAAACAGTCAAGAACTAACTCCTACACTCCTCAAACTATTCCAAAAAATCCAAGAGGAAGGAACACTTCCAAGCTCTTTTTACCAGGCCAGCATTATCCTAATTCCAAAACCAGATGAAGACACTACAAAGAAAAAGAATTATAGGCCAATATCCCTGATGAACACAGATGCTAAAATATTAGCAGATCCCATCCAGCAATATATTAAAAAGATCATACACCATGACCAAGTGGGATTTATTCCAAGGATGCAGGCTGGTACAATATGCGCAAACCAATAAACGTGATACATCACATAAACAAACTGAAAGATAAAAATCACATACTCATATCAATAGACGCAGAAAAAGCATTCGACAAAATCCAACATGCATTTTTGATAAAACTCTCAGCAAACTGGGAATAAAGGGAGCATATCTCAACAGGATAAAGGCCATATATGACAAACCTACAGAACATCATACTCAATAGGCAAACACTAAAATCATTTCCCCTAAGAACAGGAACAAGACAGTGATGTCCACTCTTATTCACCACTCTTATTCAACACTAGAGGCCCAGTGCATGACATTCGTGAACTGGGGTATGGGGGCGGGGGGGGGGGGGGGAGGCCCTAAGCCCGGGCTGCGCCCTCTCGCAGTCCAGGACTCTCGCAATCTGGGACCCCTCACTCCTTACTGCCCGCCTGCAGCGGAGGCAGAAGAGGCTCCCGCCGCTGCCACTACACTTGCCAGTCGTGAGCCCTGCTTCTGGTTGAGCAGCGCTACCCTGTGGGAGTGCACTGACCACCAAGGAGCAGCTCCTGCGTTGAGCGTCTGCTCCCTGGTGGTCAGTGCGTGTCATAGTACTGGAAGTGCTGGCCACAGTGACCAGACAAGAAGAAAAAAATAAAAAGCATCCAAATTGGAAAGGAGGAAGTAAAACTCTCATTATTCACAGACAACATGATATTGTGCATAGAAAACCCTAAAGACTCCATCAAAAAACTACTAGATTTAACAAATGAATTTGGCAATGTAGCAGAATACAAAATCAACACCCAAAAAGCGATGGTTTTTTCATATACCAATAATGAATTATCAGAAAGAGAAAATAAACAAACAATCCCATTTACCACTGCTACAAAAAAAGTAAGATAAAAAAAAAAAGTAAGATACTTAGGAATAAACTTAACCAAGGAGGTAAAAGACTTGTACTTGGAAAACTACAAGATGTTGAAAAAAGAGATACAGGAAGATATAAACAAGTGGAAGAATATACCGTGTTCATGGATTGGTAGAATCAACATCATTAAAATGTCCATCCTACCCAAGGCAATCTACAGATTCCATGCAATCCCTATTAAAATACCAACAGCATATTTTACAGAGCTAGAACAAATACTACAAAAATTTATATGGAACAGAAAAAAGACCCCAAAGAGCCGCAGCAATCTTGAGAAAGAAAAACAAAGTTGGAGGAATCATAATACCAGATATCAAGTTATACTACAAAGCCACTGTAATCAAAACAGCCTGGTACTGGCACAAGAACAGTCATATAGATCAATAGAACAGAACAGAGACCCCACAAATCGAACCAAGCCATTACGCTCAATTAATATTTGACAAAGCAGGCAAGACAGTTTCTTCAATAAATGGTGTTGGGAAAATTGGACAGATACATGCAAAAAAATGAAACTAGATCACTAACTTACCCCATACACAGGAATAAACTTAAAATGGATAACAGACCTAAATGTAATTCGGGAAACCATAAAAATCCTAGAAGAAACCATAGGCAGCAAAATTTCAGACATCTCTCATAGCAATATGTTTACAGATACATCTCCTAGGGCAAAGGAAACTGAGGAGAAAATAAATAAATGAGACTACATCAAAATGAAAAGCTTCTGCACAACAAAAGAAAATATCAACAAAACGAAAAGGGAGCCCACTGTATGGGAGAACATATTCGGCAATGATATATCTGATAAAGGGTTAATATCCAAAATACATAAGGAACTCATACAACTTAACAAAAGGAAGACAAACAATCCAATTAAAAAATGGGCAAAGAACCTATATAGACACTTCTCCAAAGTGGACATACAGATGGCTAGAAACATATGAAAAAATTATCAAAGTCCCTGATCATCAGAGAGATGCAAATTAAAACAATAATGAGATACCACCTCACACCTGTCAGATGGCTACCATCAACAAATCAACACATGACAAGTGCTGGCGAGGATGTGGAGAAAAGGGAACCCTAGTAGACTGCTGGTGGGAATGCAGACTGGTGCAGCCATTATGGAAAATAGTATGGAGTTTCCTCAAAAAATTTAATGTGGAACTGCCATTTGACCCAGTGCTCCCACTTCTAGGACTAAGAAACCTGAAACACCAATCAGAAAGAATGTATGCACCCCTATGTTCATAGCAGCACAATTTACAATAGCAAAGATCTGGAAACAGCCCAAGTGCCCATCAGTAGATGAGTGGATAAAGAAGCTGTGGTACATTTATACCATTGAATACTATGCAGCAGTAAAAGAGAAGGCTTTCTTACCCTTTGGGATAGCACGGAGGGACCTGGAGAGTATTATACTAGGGAAATAAGTCAGAGAAAGACAAGTATCACATGATCTCACTCATACGTGGAATGCAATGAACAAAATAAACTGATGAACAATATAGATTCAGAGACATAGAAGCATAGAACAGACTGAGGAATCTCAGGAAAGGCAGGGGAGAGTGGGTGGGTAGGAAGTGATCAGCCAAAGAACTTGTATACATATATTTATGCATAACCCATAGACACAGACAATAGGGTGGTGAAGGCCTGGGGCATGGGGCCGAGGAGGGCTGGAAGGGGTCAATGAGGGGAAAAAGGGGCATACATGTAATACTTTCAACAATAAAGATTTTAAAAGAAAGGAAGGAAGGAAGGAAGGAAGGAAGGAAGGAAGGAAGGAAGGAAGGAAGGAAGGAAGACAAGTGTCCTGGCAGAATACAAAGAAAACACCTAAAATTTTGTTAAAAACAAATTCATATCTCAAAAGTTTTGCAAACTTTTGGTATTTCTTATTCAGCATTTACAATGATAAAAGCAAGAACATCAACTTACTGAACTGATATCTAGTTAAATCTCCCAAGTTGCTTAATAATAATCTTAGATATTTCAAGAGACTTGCCTGTAGCAAGAAAATCTATAATCTCTTTCATTTTTACCACGACCTATATAACCCTACTCCGCACGGGCAATGGTGACGTTGGTGGGGTCAGAGAGAGGGCTTGCATTTCATGTGCTACTATGAAAACTGTCAGTTACCTGGAAGTCATCAAGACCTGCAGGTGGAACTAGGGTGACCTGAGCACGCCTTTCTGGGAGCCACCTGCTCCAACGTGGACAACAGGTGTGAAACAAGTCTTGTAACGGTCACCTGACTGTGATGTCAAGTATCTAATCAACAAGCTACACATACCTAAGGAACACAACTCTCATAAATCTAAAGACCATGAAGTTTAAAAATGTCACTTTGATGTATCTCATGTAGACAACAGAACTCGAAACTGCATAGCATGTGCGGCAAACTTGGAGAGATTACTTAGTAAAGTTAAAGACACTATGAAGCCGTAACCGGTTTGGCTCAGTGGATAGAGTGCTGGCCTGCGGACTGAAGGGTCCCAGGTTCGATTCCGGTCAAGGGCATGTACCTTGGTTGTGAGCACATCTCCAGTGGGGAGTGTGCAGGAGGCACCTGATCGATGTTTCTCTCTCATCGATGTTTCTAACTCTCTATCTCTCTCCCTTCCTCTCTGTAAAAAATCAATAAAATATATATTTTTTAAAAAAGACACTATGAAACTCTAGCAATGCCAGGGCCACTGTTAAGGGGTCACTAAGATCAGTGTGTCAGAAGTCAGGATTACTGTATGTTCCACACCATGGCATCTGTCACGTTTCTGCTGCACTACAGTGACCACCATGCCATTCTCCGGATCCTCCGCCATACACAGCATAGTACAGTACACACCACAGATACCTGAATAAATGAGTGCTAGCATTTTCCCAAGAAGGCTAAACAAAGAAGAGCCTGCAGGACCATGGAACTAATCACTCAGTGGTGTGGGTGTAACAGTGAACATCAGCAGGACTCCCTATGGGCCGTGGCCTGTACCACCTCAGAGAGGTCAATGGCCATCAAGCATCAGTCATTTGCTGTCAGTCAAGGACCTGGCTCCGTTTAAAAAATAATAATAATAAAATTTAAATAAATAAATAAATAAATAAATAAAATTCCAAATAACACAGGGAAATGCTTACTGAAAAGTTTACAGCTCTGAAAATGTCACTAACTCCACTAAGTGGTTAACTTCTAGTTAACATAACGTAGAAATTCTATTTCCAAAAAATTATGTCTTTTACTATTGGAAAGCTACATGAAAATTTACCAAGACAGTATTAAATTGTAACAAAGGAGGAAAATTCAACAAAGATCATAATACACAAGTGTGAATGATTTTGTCTGATAATTAAAAATAGGTTTAACCACGTCATTCCACCACATCACATCACATGCAGGGGAGACGATACAGCAGCAATTAGATGCATTATATGTGTAAAATCTATATGTATAAAAGCCCAGTGACCAGAAAGGCGGAACGACCAGATTGACTGGTGGCTATGACCTACACTGCGGAGCCAACCAGCCTGATCCGGGCCCTGATTGGCCCTCCACCCCCAGCCGGCCCAGCCCCCGATTGGCCTCCAACACCCTGATCCGGGGCGGGCCAGCCGGCCAATCGCCCTCCGTCCCTCCCCCAGGCCAGCCCAGCCCAATGGGCCCCCATTGGGGTGGGCTGGCTGGACCCCACCCATGCACGAATTCGTGCATCAGGCCTCTAGTATGGTAAATAATATAACAATGTTAAAGTCATCACATATAATTTAATGTATATACTGTGTGTGTTTCAAGATGTATACCAGTGCAGGAAAACTGAGACTCTAAGAGCACATCTCTACAAGAATTCTAAAACAGGCAAAGGTTTCAGAAAGCAAACTTGCTCCCAGAACCAATCTTAACAGTGAGTGAAATGCACGCCTGGCCTGTACCCGCTTGCTCTCCTGATTAAACTGCATACAGTGGCCCACGGGTGAGCTGTGCTACCCGGCCTGCTGCAGCCTCACTGCAGTGGCTCAGCACACACGCCATCTCACCTGTGGCTGTCTTTCCGGATGATGCTGTCAGGCGGGTCTTGCGACTCCTTAGCGGAAAATCCAAGAAGATGCCTCCTTTGATTTGCAGGGTTCACACTAGGATTTGTTCTCCTGGAATCCTGTTCCAATATGCTAAATGTTTAAAAATGCAAAACAAGAGGTAAATAAAAATATGCACACATGCTACATGTACCTCTGAAGCACAGCGGAGCCCCTGCGCAGGACCCAGCACACGGCAGGAATGCTGGGCACAGAGCAAGAACAGCAGGCTGAAGTGGTCAGACCCACAGCCCAGCACCCTGAACATATGAAAACCAAATCTGAAAATGAACTTATAGGTATAAAAGTACCTTATCTATAGGCTGTTTAAACAAGGTCAGTATTCTACATCCTTTCAATACTCATATTGCTATATATACACGT
>NW_005871526.1:714285-727230 GCF_000147115.1 Myotis lucifugus | reverse complement strand
ACGTAGAACAAATATGCCACGCACAGAAGCAAATTCTTAACTCCGATAAGTATACCATACACAGAAGCAAATTCTAAACTCGGATAAGTGAAATCAGAAATTCTCCAATGAGGAGATACTTCAAATGAAATGAGAATTACTCTGTATATCAACAGCCAAATGCATTAGCCTTTCACAATCCCAGAAAGCAGGCTATTAAATAAAGCTAACAAAAATTATTTTACCAAATACTTCTATTTTTATTTATGTGTAAAAATTTCCTATTTAAGCCCTGGCCAGTGTGTTCCACATCATGGCATGGTTAGAGTGTCGGCCCGTGCACCAAAGGGTCATGGGTTCAATTGCTGGTCACCGGCATGTACCTCAGTAGCAGGTTGGATCCCACAGCCCTGGGTCAGGGTAAGTGCAGGAGGCAATTGATGTGTTTCTCTCACATCGATCTCTCTCTCCCTTTCTCGCTCTCTCGCTCCCCATCCCCCTCCTTCCCTCCCTTCCACTCTCTCTAAAAAGCAATGGAAAAAGTATCCTCGAGTGAGGATAAATGGACAAATAAATAAATAAATAAAATTTCCTATTTACTTCTTTGTCGCCGCTCTACCCATAATAATATCATTCATCAATGTACGTTCTCTTGATGGGCCTAAAGTATTTGGAGGCAAACAAATACACACGCATACACATGCACACACATACCAAATATTGCAATAATTATTTTAACACTTCTAACACATTAAACCATTAATCGTGGGCTTAGAAACTTGGCTCATCAGTACCTTATTGTGCAGGTGAGCTTGATTCGATTCCCCAGGCACATAAGCCACATTGGTTATAACCCTCAGGGAAGCACCGGAGGAGGGAGACCAGACCTGCTCAGGGAGGGGGGGAGGGCCAGGAGGCTGGGGAAGAGGGCAGTGGGGGCCTGTGGTTCCTAAGAAACAGTCTTCAGAGTACAGTCATTTGCCTCCAAATGCGAGGAAAGGTACAATCACAGTGGCCATTTGCATGGTGTATGGATGATTAGTAATTAAGTCAGTACAGAATGATTAATACTTGGAAGTTTTAAAGAGCCCTTGTACTGATGGCTGATCCGGCACATCCCTTCTCAGCTGCGGCTGTGACAGGCAGATGCCCTGAGTAGGGGCCAGTTGGGTCCACTCCATCTCACCTGGACCCTCGTCACCACTCAGCAGCCGCACCTGCTGGAGTCAGCTTGATGCTGACTGTTTGACAGTGGTCACCGCTTCCCCACGCGGTAATCCACGGCTACTGCAATCACTTGACTCTTTTTCAGCCAAAGGGCTCAGATCTCACCCAATGAACTTTACAACACTTCACTGTAGAGTCCACAAAGTGTCGTAAGCAAGTGTCAGTGACAGGCAAAAATTAGGGTCCAAACAGCCTATGAGTCTCAACTTTATTATCCACCCATTGGCCCAGGATGTAGGTTTGAAAGGTTATATAGCAAGAAATTTTACAAAGAATCTTTTAAAGTTTTTCACTTATTTTTTAAGTTGCTTTTGTCATTTGGCCTCCATTCGCTGTACTTTTTATGTACTGAAATGAAATTTCTCTTAAGCTAAGTTAAGGATAAGCTCAAAAAGCTGTAAATGCTTGAACCCTAAGAAATGGCCACACAAACTAACTTAACCATCTGAGTAACAACAGACAGAAGAATATGAGACAATTAGTGTTGGTGTGGACTTGTAGATTCTTGGCATGAGTGTTTTTACATCATTTGATGTCCCCTTTTGCTAATTTGGGGAAAATTAAGTGTCCAATAATGCAAAGGGATGATTCGGAGTCACAGGAAGGTTAGGGTAATGGTCATACATTCATTGACGACAGTTCATAACACTAATAAGGCAATCTAATCAAACTCTTCATGACTAGCTTAAATCTGGTCTGTTCAGTATTTTTAATAAATACGAGGAAAATGGAATGTCTCTAGGACCAGAACATGCTGCTCTTCACTCCTCAAAACCACGAGAGTCACAACAGTTTTAAGCCACAAAACAATCCTCATACCAACAAACGTGTTCATGTTACGGGCCAACAGGTCTGGAGTGCATAGATTAATAAAACACAAGTAATTCCAATTTCCCCCACGGTCTGGAAAAGTATTATAAGAATTGTTACTTTTCTTTTCCATTTGTGAAATGCTAAAAGCCAACAACTGTTTTGGATTATTTATGAAGCCACTTAATCCTTAAGATATGATTTCAGATACCCAATTTCAATACCAAGTAGCTGAGCAAAACACGGCACAAAACCCAACCTATTCTGCCCTTTGCAAACCAGTTTTCTTATGGTTCAACCAAGGAAATTTTAAAGTCCAGCCACCACAGCAGGTAAGAATCAAACTGGTTCTCGCTCGTCCCCCAAAGCAGCCCACATGTGGCCGCTGCTGCTGACCTGAGAGCCGCACATGAACTCTGCGAGTAGGTGAGGCTGACCTTCCGGCTCAACGCAGAAGAGCGGGGAGAGCACCAAACCGGAGCCAGAGGTGTGGCTCTGAACCACCACCCCCCCACCTCACGTGTAAAACGGGGAAAACAAATATCTCACAGGGTTTTCAAAGGTCCCTGTGTCCCAAAGAGGGCACAGGAGTGAGTGGCGGGGCTGCTCTTCCCACCTGCCAAGTGCAGGGCCTGCCGAGACCTCGGTCAGACCGCCCCGTGCCCCTCTGCTCGGCCTTGTGGCGGCTCTGCACCTCGTCCTGGGGAGGCCTTCCGAGGGCAGAGGCCTCCTGTCCCTGACTCCTCCCTGCACCGGAGCCCGGCCGCGTCCCACCTGCGCACTCCCCTCCACCACATGGGCTTCGTTTTCCTTCACAAGCTGTGCACTGGCCCCAGCCTCGCCTGGCTGTTCCCGCTGCAGGAAGGCCGCTCCCCACACACCCCTGGGAGCCATCTCACCTTGAAGCCTTGGCTGGCTCAAACGTCTACTTCACGACGATCACTACTTGCAACTATAGTTCCAGCAACCCCTCAGCCTGGTAAAACCATTGCCTACTTTACCCCTCTGCTAAGAGTTTACAGCTGTATCATTTTATTTGTATTAAGTTGACTGTCTGTCTGTCCTCACTAGAATGTAAGTTAAGGAGTACGGGACCTCTGCTTTGTTCTAAGAGAATGCCCAGCCCATAGGAGGCATTCCTTTTTACTCTTTTTAACAACAAATCAATGAATTTGTTGTACCATTCTACCTCATACCAAGAGAAAAATCCAGATCTTTATTTTAGGAAGACTAACCCCAAACTGAAAAATGACAGGTGGTGATCTGATTACTCTACCACCTCCAGATCCAGGAACGGGAAATTGTGTGACCTTTCGCTACAACTGAGGTAAAGACAGAATTCTCAGGGGAATTCTACAAACCTTAGCTGCTTCTCTGCACACCGAGGGCTCACAGGTGACTTCTGCAGCCAGCAGTGCTGGGGTAATTTACTAGAAGCAGAAGCATGACTGAAAAAATAGATCTTCAACTCAAGATTAAAAAACCAACCCTCTAGCCCTGGCCAGTGGTTAGTGTCAGCCCACGCACCAGCCAGTCTCAGGTTCGATTTCCAGTCAAGAGCACATACCAGAGTTGCAGGTTCAATCCCCGGCCCCGGTCAGGGCATATGCAGGAGGCAAGGAATCAATGTGTCTCTCACATCCATATTTCTCTCCCTCTCCCCAACTCCTTCCTCTCTCCCTTTCATTCTCTTTAAAAAACAATGTAAAAAATATCCTCAGATGGGGATTAACAAAAACAAAAAAAACAATAAACCCACAATCCTCTAAACCAGCGGTCGACAACCGGTGGTCCACGGGCTACTGGTGGTCCGTGAGGTCAGAAAGGTGGTGCTCACTGCTCTAAGCAGCCGTTTCCAGCACCAGGGTCACCAGGCCCCGAAATGAGCCTCTCCTCATCTCCATCTCTCTCTCTCTCTCTCTCGTCCAGTGAACGGTGATACAGCAAGCAGTCTTCCTTCCCCCAGGTGGTGCTCACTCCTGAGCCCAGACACCACCCTGTGAGCAGGGCCAGCAGCGTGCAGAGGCCCAGATGAAGACCCTGAGGCCCTGGCCCAGAGCCTGACTCAGGGCTGCTGAGCGCCAGCACCCACTTGCTGGCCATGAGGACTCAGCCTTCATGAAAGTGGGTGCTCCAACTGAGCCACCCCAGGTGACACGCCACGGAGCAAAGAAGAGCCTCCCCAAACTGCAGGTGCTGTATTCAGCAGAGGACTGTTGTTTTAAGCCTTTAAAGCTCGGGTGGGGTTACATAGCAACAGACCCCTAACACACAAGTCCTTGATGCCCTCTCACTGAGAAAGGCACCCTCTGACCGTCCCACACGTCGGAAAGGCGGTGTGAGCTGGAGTGCCGGCTCTCCTGTTACATTTTCTGCCGTATCTCGTTCCGTCGCGCTTTGCTTACTGGCACCTGGCAGGTTCTGCATGTCTTAAATCGCAGGTTGTGGCACCTGCGGCCAGCGCGGTGTGGCACCGTTTTCCAGGCATGAGTGAGCCGGAGGAGGGCGTGTCTCCTGGACGAGCAAAGGGAGTGGTTTCCTATGATGGCACCTCCTGGTGGTCGTGCCGTGAAGATGTTGAAATGACAGCAAGGGATTTAGAATCTCCTGTAAACTGAGCTGAGGAAGAGCAGTGGCAGGGGTGAGAGGACTGGCCCCACTTTGGAGAAAAGTTCTACTGTAGGTGAAACGCTACCAAACAGCATCTCGTGCTACAGAGAGATTGTTTGTGAAAAAAGAGTCAGGCGGCATGGCCCACTTCACTGCTATCTTACTCTTAGAAATGGTCACAGTCACCGCCTTTAGCAACCCCCACCCAATCAGTCCGCAGCTGGCAAAAAGACTGTGGCTGGCCGAAGGCTCCGGGGATGGTCAGCATTGCTGAGCAATGATGTGTTTTTATTGAAGGCAGGCACATTGTTTTTTAGACATAACACTATCACTGCACACTTAATAAACTACACGGCAGCGTCAACACTGTTTGAACTTGAACTCCCATGTCTCCAAGGTCTGCCTGTACAGCAGTCCAGTCGATTCATAAGATAAATGTTTTCTCCTTTCATAGTCGATCCTAACTGCTAGGGGAACGGGCAGAATTACTGGATTTTTGCCCCAACTCCTCTGTCTGTAAACACCGACTTCTCCGGCGAGGAGCTACTGCTCTCAGTGGCTGCGGCGAGGGCTCCAGAGACCGACTGTAAATCAACCCCAGCTCTGCCACACACCAGCTGTGACCTCAGTGCTGCTTACAGCGTGGGGACAGTCACACTCACCTTCTAGTCCTGGGAGAAATTATTTATATAAAGTCCATAGACTAGTACTTGATGCATAGTGAGAGTTTGATAAATAGCTTACCAGAACACACAAAAACCTCTACCAACCCAGCACAGATGGTACCAACACACAGCCAACCTGTATCATTCTAGAACACAAGTTATCAATAATAATTACTATGAACATGAATATTAGTCTGCATATCTTCCCTTTTATTCATTTTCTTTTCCTGTTTCATTTCCATTTATCTTTCATTTTTAAATTCACACAAAAAATGGGAAAGAAAAATGACAGCAAGTGAGCTCTTATTGAGAACCTGGTGAGAGGGCTGGGAGCCACGTAGGCACACAGGTATCTGTACTTCCCTCACTGCAGCTCCACGGAGACATGTCGGCTGTGGACATGGTGCCAGTGTGTGTTCAGGACACACAGACACAAGAAGCTAAGCGTACAGCACACAGCTCTCGCTGACATTCGCGGTGACGCACTTGAAATAATGTCAACTGGGAACTGAAATAACTAAACAGCTCAAACCTAGAGACAAAAAAAGGCATTAAAGGCACTCATCTAGAAGCTAGAGCAGTGTGTAATGACTGCATGTACATTAAGGGCACTCATCTAGAAGCTAGAGCAGTGTGTAATGACTGCATGTACATTAAGGGCATTCCTCTAGAAGCTAGAGCAGTGTGTAATGATTGCATGTACATTAAGGGCATTCCTCTAGAAGCTAGAGCAGTGTGTAATGACTGCATGTACATTTCATACACTCAACGCTAGAAGCTAGAGCAGTGTGTCGCTGGACCCCTCCCCGGGAGCGTGGGCATCCCGCGCTGCCAGGCCTGCATTTCCCTGGGGCTCCGCCTGCAGACACGAGGGCCTGAGCACGGTGGCTGGGAAGACACTTCAGCAAACCACGGACTGGCCCATCTGTGTGAACGGAGATTTGTGGTCTTAAGAAAATATCAAAGGATCCAACGCGCACTCAACAGTTTTCTCATCTGGCCTAGTTTCCACTGACCCTCTCCCCAGACAGAAGGCGGCAGAAGTTCCCCCAATGTCTCCTTTCGTCGCTGAGCACGACACTGACTCCTCAAGGCAAAGAAGGAAGTGAGCGAAGGACAGAGGGTCCTCACTCAGCTGCCTTTCCCTCCATCACAGCAACTCGGGTCTGGGGAGAAGACAGCCAAGTGCCAGGTGACAACGGCACGGACTTTCCCGATGAGCCCGCTGCACACACGTGACAAAGCAGGGACACTCCTGAGGAGCCTCCTACACAGACTCACACGAAGGCGGAAGCACAGAAAGGCAGCCAAGCTCTGCCCTTGGTAGACGCTAAGCCACATTCTAAAACCCAGGATGAAATCTACGAGGCTAAAAGGAAAGGGAAGCAACTGCTGCTGACCCGTCTGAAGAGCGGGAGCAAAGCGCACACGGAGAGGGCTGCCCGTGACGGCAGCCGCAGGTGGGCTCCGGTGCACCGGCGCGTGGACTGCTGCATTCCTGCCGTTTGCACGTCACTGTGATAATGTGGGCGGTACTGCTGGCCAGGAACTTGAATTAGATTTCATTTAAAATCTGGCTGAACAAAACCATGTAGAGTTGATGGTTTGAGTTTTGACATTTAAGTTATGACAGTAACTTAACCCACAGCCAATAGTGACATCATACAGCAAAATGTGCTCAGCAAACGAAAAGAAAAAAAGAGCTGCAGCCAGATTTGGGGAACGGCTCATCAGGATAAGAACTAGAATTCTTCCTGTGAAACAACAGGCAGCGGACAAGCACACGGGACACGGAACAGAGACCGTTTCTACCCAGTTCCAGACAATCGGACTCAGCGCCACATCCTGCGTGGTCACCTCTCCTAACACCGTCTCCTAAGAAAACAGAGTGTGACTCCCCCTCCTCCTCCCAGTCCGATGTCTCAAACTACAGACTCTGACCTGGGAGGGGGCAGCACCCCCCTCCCCCAGAACGAGCGAGAAGAAGGCTCAGCCAACCCCCACCTCTCGCCACATCCTGAAGACCTAGCATGTTTCAAACCTCCAGCAGGTGCCGTTTCGTTGTCTGTGGGAAGGGCGACGACTGCAGGGGCCGTAAAGCAGAGCGGGGACACCTGGCGCAGAGGTCCACCCAGGCGGCCCCGGCGAGGAAGTCCCTCGCTCAGGCCATGCTGGGCTCCTGTTCTGTCCCAAACGGAGGTCAGGCACTTCCTCAGTTATACAGACAAACCTACAGCTACAGAGTGTCTGATCTAGTAAAACTTCTCCTATATTTAATCTTCTAATTCACTGCATAAGTGCTCTACCAACTACCCTAGGGGCCAATGTATAGGAAGAACGAAAGACCAGCCTCCGCAGCAGTTTAGGGCTGGACACACTGCAGGGCCACCTGAGGGACATAGTGCCTTCAAAACCAGGGACCCGGGCCCATCCCATCAGATCCCCCAGGTCAGAGTCCCTGGTGACTATAACGTACAGCCACGGATGGAAACCAAAAACGCCACCCCGACTGGTAGGGAGGCAAGGAAAATAAAACATCCAACTTTTGTGATCAAAGCTGTAGCCCCTACCATTACTCAGCCGTTAACACAGCTCAGCACGTAACAAGCTGACAATAAGCAACGGATCGCAGGTGAGTGCAGACCCGCGTCTCCAGCAGCTCTCAATCGTCCTGTTTTATAGAGAAGGAAGCATTTTCAGCACAAGCTGTTCTTGGTCAAATTTTATGTTTCTGACAGAACCTTTTGGAAGTTCTGTTTTCCATCAACATTAATCTATTTTCCCTTTCTCTTCCCTTACATCCCCCACTTTTCTTAAATTAATTCAACTTCCTTCCACAAAGAAATAGTTTACAAGCATCTCAAATGAATGCTGCTCCTTCCCCTGCCAGCCCTCCTCCTGGACATCTCAGCAAATCTGACACTGACATTAGTCCTCAGAGTCTGGAACACGAGTTAAACTTGCCTAACGCCAAAATGGTCATGAAGACAAAAGAAAACCACCACAGAGCTTACAAATCAAACAAAGACATCAGCACAGAGCGCAAGGACACCACGCCTCCGGAGGACCCGGTCAGCAAGGCTTTGAACACGGCCCGAAGGAGGCAGGGCACCTACACAACACTTTTGGTTTGTTTTGGGGGTCACACCAGGAGTGTAAACCCAGGCTCACACCTGCACGAGTTAGGCTTCTGGTAACGAATTCCTGGGGGAGATTTTTGCTTTATTCCACTCCAGCAAAGCCAACGCCCAGCTGGTTCTTAGGACTCTCCGCCTTGTTTGGGAGCTCCAGCTCCATGGGGCGGGGAGGAGAAGGGCCCAGCTGAGACTTCCTACCTCGTCTGGTTCCAGAGCTTTCCTTCCTGTCGCCGGACTCTAGGCCAGAAGGGTCAGGAAACCCCTGAAAGACGAGCACCGCCTGCAGTGCAAGCTCACCGTCGGGCTCACGTGACCTTCCTGCTCTGGCCTCCAAGCAGCCCTTCCCCATCTTCCCTTCAGGCACTACCAGCGCTCTGACCGGCCGCGGCCCAGGCCTCCTGGTGGACTGCCTGGTGGACTGCACTGCCGGGCTGCTCTGCACCTCGAGCCACCATGTTGCCAAAAGCAGAGTCCTCGGGGCTTCTTGCAGAAGGGTGAAAGGAAAACACTTTCTGGTTTCCAGAGAAGGCGGTTTTTCAGGTTAATTTTTTACGAGAGACCCGGATTACATTTTAGTTCCTTCAAGGATAAAATAGGATTAATACTCACAGAATCCACCCCAATGAGTTACACAGGAGAGGGTTATGCACATTTGAGAGTCACTATTTCTCAGGCCACCCGGAGCGCCCGATCCTGGAACCCTATGCCAAAACCAGCTCGCTGCCTCCTTCACCACCCGCACAGCAAGAAGCCAGAAAGCATTAGCCCTGGAGCCTGGTGACTCCTCTCCTCCGCATGACTATTCACACTTGGAGTGCGGGAAACGAGTTAAGTCGGCTCGCGTGAATTGCGCGTACTCCGCGGGAGCCGTCTTAAACTCGGTTCATATAGATTTGCGGTGGAATGCGGGAAACGTGTAAACTCGGGCCGATTGTAACTGCGTATTACCAAATATTTGTTTGTTTGCCGTTCACAAAGATACCTACCTGTGTATGCGAACCGTTTCATACCCACTGAAATTTCATTTCAATCGAACCCATACTTCAAAAGATATAGGCATTTTAAACTAACTCTGATTTTGCGCGGGAAACCTAAATAATTGCCCGCGCCATCTTATATTTTGGCGGGAAATTCACCCGACACCGTAGTGTTCATAACCCGAACTTTCAAACTAGTCAGTGTCGCTGCCCATGACCTCGACAAAACTCTCCCTTTCGATGTAAGATGTATTTACATTTCATCACCAAATGCCTTCAGGAAATGTTGCCTAAGGCATACCCATATTTGCCAAACTTGTGGGTTATATATTTTCTCACTTGGACCCACAGCAATAAAGCTCACAAATTCAATTCCGCACTGAGCATCTGAAACATGAACTTTATATGGTGATGTGATCTATTCGGAGAGTTCAGGTTCCTACATGTCAAATGCTTTGGAAATCTGATTAAATCTCGTCTGACCAGACTTAGTTTTGTGATACCTGAGGAAAGTTCAGTTAGAACTCACAACCTGTTGTTAAAAGCCTACAGTTTCTGCGCCAATTAAACATAGTTACACTTGCCTACAAAAGGCCACAGATGTGGGCGGTGTTCGATCAGTACCTTCCAAGTGGCACAAGCCGGGTTCCACTGGGGTTCCTGCTCCTCTGGCCGCCCCCCGCCGCCCCAGGAGCCTCAGTGAAGAGGCCACAGCAGCGGTCCACACGGAAACACTGCCCATCCCAACATTAGGTTCAGGGCACGGTTCCGTGTTGAGAATCGTTGCTGTTGTCCCGGGACTTCAAGTTCTCACTGTGTGTGAATTTGCTGGGGAAGGAGCAGTCCCTGCTTGTGTAGTTCAGGGCCAGTTTCCCTCCTGTTTCCTTCTTGGGACCTGGAGGTGCTCCAGCCTGTCAATACTCTGATGTTCCTTCCTTCCTTCCAGCTCTTCTCACTGTTGCTTTTCTTTGATCTAAGCCTTTAACACGCTTTTAGATCTGAACGATTCCTAGTGTCTCCACTCCACCACCGCCTCCCACCTCCTGGGGCTGCTCCTCAGGAGGCAAGTGTTTAAACTTGTCCCACTCCTTTTTCTTTTAAATTTACCTTTATTGCTGAAAGTATTACAGATATCCCCTTTGTTTCTTTCCCAATTGATCCCCTCCACTCCACACCCGGCCTTCACCACACTACGCTGGTCCCACTCTTACCTCCCATCTGCTCTGTCCCTCTAAGTTTCCTACCTCACTGACAGAGTGGAGCCGACTTCTCCTCCTTCCATAGGGACCAGGCTACTGCTTGTGGCAAGGAGACCCAGCCCCTCCCCCACTCTGCCCCTCTGCAGCCGGGGGATCATTACTTCACTCAATGATGGTGGTTCCTCCCTTTTCTTTCAAATCACTATTGACTCACGAGGGCTCCCAACACCCCCAACATCCCCCCACCCCCCGCAGCAAAGCTCGTGGTCTGCTGGCTCATCGGAAGGCCACTGTCAGAGTCACTGTTACTCCTGGGCGCCTTCACAAGTACGCCCAACTCTCCCATGACATCTAGGGAGTTCCTCCTCGTACTCCAGCTGTTTCTGCACGCCTGCACCCCTGGCTCCCTGCTCAGGACCTGGCAGGCAGTGGCTCTCCCGAAGGACCCGCTGTGTGTCTGAATACATGAGGGAGTGAGCACCCATGTAGCCAAGGTGAGAAGGTGAGAGGGGCTGTGGAGGAGAGAAAAGCAGAGCAGGTGGCATCGGAGGAGGCGGCCCAGGACACGGCGCAGAGAGCCTCGGGCGTGAGCACTCGGGCAGTGGGGACAGAAACGTGCTCTCTGCTCAGTCCAGTCCTTTCCAGATGCTCCTCCCAGCACACATGCTGACTGCGCAGCCTCTCCTGTACACACAGCGTCCGAGGCCCATTACCTGGACCCACCTGCACCTCCAGCCCGATTTCCCTCCTGCACACGCCCACGTGCACAGGCAGTGAATTTGTCACTGTTTCTGAAAGTGCAAGACCACTTCATCGCTGTGCCTTTAACATGCCTGGTGTGCCTTTCCCACGCGTGGCACCTGGCAAACTGCTACCACGCCTCAAGACTCAGCTTCCTCTGTGGGGTTTCCCTTATCACTGCCCTTCAACCAAAGTGTCCGAGCACCTAGTCATCACACCAGCCTGCACACACCCTGCACGCCTCTCCTCCTAGGGCGGCATGGGCCTCGGACCCGTGGCCCTGCTGACTTCTCTTTGACCCCTACACCAGGGTGCTTGGGGGGGGGTGGGTGTCGGATGTGCCACAGCAGGTGGGAATCTGAGATGACCCCTGGGATCGCTCTGAACTCGTCTTCTGACTCCAACCCCAAAGCAGTGCTTCTCACGTGTGCTGAGCTGAAATCCTGCACCATCAGCTGGGATGCTCACAAATGCTCAGATTCTTGCCCACCTTTCCAAGCCTGCAAAACCGGAAACGGGACCACTGGTCTCGCTGCTGATTTTCTCGCTGGGCAGTGGGCTAGCCTAGCGCCACGTCAGCACTGATGCCCGAGCCCCCAGCACAGAGGCAGGTGAGTCATTATTATTATCCCACCTGAGGGCAGGGAACTGAGGCTGGGAGACATTCAGCTGCTTGCCTAAGACAACGCAGTCACGGGGCAAGTAGGCAGCCTGATTTCATTGTTCTGCTTCCCCAGCAATCTGCTTGATAACTTACACTTCCTTCACTAGAAATCACCAACTTTATCCAGACCTTGGCAAAGAAAAGACGGAGGAACCAACCTTTCCTCTCCCTCGTCTCTGAGAATAAAACAAATCCATCCTTCTCTAGCTTGTGACTACACACTCACCTGATGGGTCCGTAGTTCAGGAAGACAAACGCCAACAGCACCACCACACAGATGGCTCTTCGCTTCGGACTAGGGACTTTAAGCCTTTGGTTCTAGGGAAATGACCACATGAAGTACAATTAGACTACACCTCAGCCTCACAAAGAACATCTAAGAGAAGAACGCTCTTCCTCAGGTATAGGAATGCTTCAACAACAAACAAAATTCAAAGGGGAGCAAACTGTTCCGACAAGAGCAGAGCCCTCCTCGCCCTCCCATGGGGAGTCAGCCAGTCTGCGTCCCCTTGAGAGGTTCCTGCCGTCTGTCCCTGTCCCCCCAGCACCGTTTCAGTCATGCAATGGGCTGTTCCCGGGGGGCGGGCAGACGGACAGGAGAGAAGCCCGGCGGAGGCAGAGGCGCGTTTGGTTGGGGACAGCCCTGCGGGCCCTGGAGCACCAGACCTCGGGACAGACCTGAGATCTGGGCGCCGGGCCCCGCGCGGTGCATGGTCAGGTGCACGAGAAAAGGAGCCTCGGGAAGCCGCAGGGTGGGGACACTCAGAAGCTCTCCTGCAGACGGGTCAGGGCTCACCGTGCCCCCTTTCCTAACACTGTTCTTTTACAACTTAATCTGAAATGCAACATTCCTGACTGACCTTCCAGAAAGAAAGGCACTGCCCCGAGCCCGGCTCCCGCCAGCCCTCACTTCTGACACCCACTTGGTCCAGCTGC
>NW_005871526.1:664042-712923 GCF_000147115.1 Myotis lucifugus | reverse complement strand
ACAAAATAAGTACATAAGAAGCACCAAATAACAGGTTGATGACTGTAAGTACTAAACCACTGACTTCTACATGTAATGACCTTAAAAACAAACATTCTATGGTGGGGTGTTCAATAACTCTTAATGAGACAGTCAATAAAATTAAATAATTTCATACGGATTTTTAAAATAACAACCCAATTCCCACCCCACTACATTTCCTAGAAACAGAGCTACACCAAGCCAATCAAGTGGACCTGGCACCAAACACAGTCAACAGCCTTCCAGCAGAACCCAGAGAAAAGAAACACCACATAGGGGTCAGAAAAGGGTGTTTTTCCCATTTTTATCCCTTCTTACAAAATGTTACAAGAATGCTGACTTACCTAACCATCCCCTATGACATTCCCCTGTGAAGTAACTGCCCTCCCTTCAGGAACGCGCACGCACGCGCAGCAGGCACAGCCAGGACGGGGCTGCTCCCCGACGTCCAGCTGCTCTCTGGACAGAGCCACTTTGTTCCATCACTGCTACTCTTCCTGACGTTCCGGGCAGCGCATCCACAACTAGCGCTCTTCCCAGCGCACCCTGTGCACAGCGCCTGGACGGGACACACAGCAGCAGGTTCCCGGGTGGAAGAGTTTATGTACCAGTCCGACAAAGGAACCTACTCCGACGGCTCAGTATCTATGGAATTTGGAGGCTCACAGATGGACACCACTTAAAGAACTTCCACCAAGGACTGGGGGTTTCTGTAAACAATGACATGAAAGCACCTGCATGTTCTCTGCAGCATTCGTCTCACAGGCTGTCACTGCACAGGCCTCATACTACACAAGGAAAACCACCTGTGGCCAAGCATTCACTTCTTCCCATGGAAAAGATACAATAGTGCTGAATATCTTCAAGTCAGTACTCAAAACTATCAATAAATACAAAAGATGAAGAGTGAAAACAAATGAAACCCAGAGGAATCCCAAACACAGAGTTCCAACTGTCCTCTCAGCAAGCTTTCCGAATATGTTGTGTTTGAAGTGTTCTGTACCTCCAAGGCATTATGATGCTCAGACTAAACACACGCGTGTGGGAGGCCGAAGCATGCACAACACTGGGGAGTGCTGGAAAGGCATAAAGAATAAAGACACTTTCCTTCAGAATGCACAGTCCACGGTGAGAGCCACAGAAAACTCCCCTCACACTGCTAATCCTTGCACATCACTCTTTAACCAGCTTTAACCAACTCAAAGTGCTCTTTTGTTAACAATTAATATTCTTCCACATTTTTGTAAAATAGTAGCTTTCGGAGGGCACGCCCTTCAAGAATACACAGCACTGATCCTTTCGTTGAGAAAACTGCCATTGCCTTTTTGCACACAGCACTTTGTCCATCTGATTGTTGGGTTAACTCGCATTTTTCTGAATGACTTGTAAGTATTCTTTCTATATTAAAAATGGTTTTAAAAAAACTATCAAAACCTGTACATGAAAGTTCAAAGCAACATTATTCACAATAATCAAAACGTGAAAATGCCCAAATGTCCAGTAACTGGTGAATGGATAATCCAAAATGTGGTGCAGCCAAACAATGGAATACTATTTGGCCATGAAAAAGGATTAAGTACTGATACATGTTACAATATGAATAGACCTTGAAAATATTACGGTGAGTGACAGAAGTCACACACAAAAGGCTGCATCATGTGTAAATCCACTGACATAAACGTCCAGAAGAGGCAAATCCATACAGACAGAAAGTGGAGCAGTCATTGCCGGGCTGGGGAGAAGGGGGTGAGGGGTGACTGCCAATGGGCACGGAGTTTCTTTTCAGGGTCCTGAAAACATTCTGGGATAGATAGCAGTGATGCTAGGTAGCACTACTCTAAATACACCAAAACCACTGTACACTGGAAAAGGTGACCTCTATGGCATGTGAATTTTATTCCAGTGATGCTATTAAAACAACAACAGAAACAACTACATAGGAAGCTATGGACTCACCCCAAACAAACACAGAGCAGGACAGCCAGTCACAGGAGGAAAGGGACACGGCGAGGGGAACACTGAGACCCATGAGGGCCCCATCCAGCAGCCCAGGGACCGGCCTCCACACGCAGAGGAAGACCAGGGAGAAGGCCTGCAGAGTCACGGTAACAGCCAGCAACACGGAGAACCACAGCTCCGACTCCAGGCGTCTCCTACGATGTATTTTTACAGGAGCAAAACAAGTAGCCAGTTACTCAATGGAGGAATGTTTATAAAGAAAGACTGCAGAACTCTTAAATCACTGTGGCAGCCTCTACGCTAGACAACCCCCAGCAAGCAAAGGGATGGGCCACCCCGTGTGAACTGACGCTGAAGCTCTCTGAGGGCCACACTTGAGGGAGGCACTCAGGACCATGGCGCAGCAGGCGCCATTTCTGCGCCGCAGGTAAGACTAGTGCTCTGCGTGCTGGCTGCCTCGGGGGGAGCGCGTGGCCAGAAAGCACTCATTCTCCCGAGATGAGTCTGCAGGTGCTGGTTGCAGAAGAGAAATCAGAGACCAGAGAAAGTATTTCTGTATTAAGCTATACACTGAGTGGCCAGATTCTTATGACCACCCCATCAGTTCTTCGTTGGGCCACCTTTTGCCTTCAATACTGCGGCGATTCTTCTTGGCATTGACTCCACGAGATGTTGAAAGGTGATGCGAGGGATCTGACAGCATGCCTGATGAATAGCACTGACCAGTTCTGTGAGATTTGATGGCTGTGGAACCAGCTGCCTGATGGCTCTTTTAACTTCGTCCCACACATGCTCAATTGGATGGAGATCTGGTGATTGTGGGGGCCACCTGAGCAAGGTAAAGTCTCCCTCATGTTCTTGAAACCACTCCAGCACAATATGAGCACCGTGGCATGGCGCACTGTCTTCTTGGAAGAAGCCATCTCCATTGGGATACGCCATCAACATGATAGGATGAACTTGATCAGCAACGATACTTAGGTATGTTGTGCTATTCAGACGTTTATAATGATCTGGCCCTCTAGCAACTTCAGCGTGAAATTATAGCTAATTTGCCTACAAATATCAGGTGGTCATAATAATCTGGCCATTCAGTGTAAATCAGCATGTCTTTAAAAAACAAAACAAAAAAAACACAGTTATTTTTTAACCTTATCAGGATGCCAAACTGAAAAACACAGAATAAAGTGGCCACAACATCAACCTAACCTAAAGCAATACGTCAGAAAAAACACCCACCCACTTCCCTTTTCAAAGCTACTATAACCTTCTTGCCAAAATTCTTGTTCAAGAAAAATTTTGAGAAGCCCCAAACCTCCACCTCAAGTGAAACTGCAAGTATTTTAACAAAGCATGTTTCTCTTTTATTTGCAAGAGTCCCTGATGGCAGGAAAGCCAAAAACAGTCAGCACAGAAGTAACTTTTCACTGAGTTCTGCTGGCTTTTCAGATCTCCAGGTCCTTGCTATTGCATTTGTTCTGGTGGGTTCCTCTACTTCACAGCCTAAAAAATACCATGATTTCCATGCTTTTTGTTAAAAATTTCACTTACTAAAAAGTAGTATTGGTTGTTTATCTCCTGAGCTCTAAGCTGGCCCACACCTGGACCCAGCAGGGGACCTAGTCCAGGTCTTCCAGCTGGAGGCTCAACAGGGCATGCTTTCTTTGTGAAACAGAACACGGGCCTCTCCATTCTTCTAGGAGCTTTTGGCAGTGCTCTGCGTTGTAAACAGGTTATTTTACACTCACATTTTTCTTTTTTCTTTTTCTTTTAATCCTCATCCGAGGACATTTTCCCATTGATTTTTAGAGAGAGTGGAACAGATAGGGAAAGACAGAGACAAACATTGGTGTGAGAGAAACACATTGATTGGTTGCCTCCTGCATTTGCCCCAACCAGGGCCCGGGCCGGGGAGGAGCCTGCAATGTGCCCTTGACCGGAATTGAACCCGGGACCCTTTGGTCCACAGGCTGACGCTCTACCCACTGAGCCAAACCGGCCAGGGTTCATATTTTTCTTGAAAGACACTCCTGTGGGTCTCTGGCACAGGCCTGGGCCTCTACCCAGGCTATCTCTCAGGGTCAAGTTTCCAGCGAGAAAAGCTGAGAGATGAGGTAACGCCTCCCTCTGGACATGAGGAGACTTGCTTCTGGCTTCCTGTAGAGCAGCAGGCTCCCCAAGCTCAGCACCCCTCCCACTACAGAGGCCCACACCCAGCTGAGCCTCATCGGCCCCTCCACACTCACAGCACTGAGGCTGCTGAAATCTTGAACTTCACTGTACAACACTGACTCCAGGAAAAAAATACAAGCTCCGGTCTGGTCTGCCAGGGCCATCCCCTCTGCACTATGTCCGACATCTGCGGGTACCTCGTCCCTGTGATGACTCTGGTGACCCAGCACATGGACTCCCAAGGGTGGGGACTGGGATGGGAAGGGTCCAGATTACTGAGCACAGAATTAGAAAGAGGCGCAAGGCAAGGCAAGGAAGATGGGCGGAGAGGAAGACCTGGGCCCCCTCGGAGCGGCTGTTCCCTTAATCCATGGCCCTCTGAGGCTACTGGGTCCTTCTTCCCACTGTCCCCACCTCCTGATTCCCAGGAAGGGCCTTGCTCCCCCTGGCCCGCCATGGAAGATGTACAATATAATCTCACCACTTTTTTCCTGGCCTTTTGCCCCAATAACCAAAACAATGTACTAATAAGCCATGGAGTCGCTGAGAGAAGGGGTGGTGGGCAGTGGAGGGCTGGAAGGTGCCCTGCAGGTGGAAACAGATGCTGGTTTGCAAGCCTTGGTCGGGGTCTGAAGCCAGAGGATCCAGCTCTCCCGGGAAGGCACCTCCGCCCCTGGCTCGGGGCGTGCGTGAGAGCTCCCACTCTGAGACAAGGACGTGCTCACTTTTTCCATCAGAATCGGAGCCAAAAGCAAACCATATTTCCTGAAAACTTAGGTGAGGTTTCCAGACTTAAACAGAACACATTTACCAGCAAAAGGCAAGAAGAGAGAGAGATAATTTGAACCAGGCAGCGGTCACAGAGACAATGCGCAGTCGGTGCGGCCTGCAGAGCATGGAGCGCCAGGCACGCACCCGGGCATCAGCGGCCCAGCATGAAGCCAGCCAACAAGAGAACAACAAAGGTAGGAAAAAGGGCCGTGCCAGCATTACAAAGTCACAAAAGACTGACACACTCACCTTTCAGCATTACAAAGTCACAGAAGACTGACACACTCACCTTTCTTTCTTTTTCTTTCTTTCTTCCTTCCTTCCTTCCTTCCTTCCTTCCTTCCTTCCTTCCTTCCTTCCACTACCCTTATTGTTTAAAAGCATAAGAAGCACATAATGAAAATTTTTCTCTTTGGCCATTTTTAAACCAGGAATTTACACTGACCCAAGTGTTCCTGACCGAGCAGGACTCCATCAGCAGACACGGGCAGCGGCGAGGTGGCCCAGGGCAGGGTTCACTCTGGGTTCCTGAGTGGCTTGGCCGGCTGATGGGCCAGACTGATGTTTCTTTACTTGAAATAAACATTAAGTCAAAACCTCTACTAGCAAACTCACCCTGAAGAGGCTCGGCTCACTCCCTGATGTGCTGGCCAAGGAAAAATAAGCACAAAATCCTCAATGCAGATTGACTAGGAAATTCATTCTCATCGTCTGTGTCTGTTGCATCGAACACAGTACTTGAAGCTTTCCTTGCAATATTGTCAGCTGTAAATTTGGAAAGCAGTAAGAATGCTAGCCAACAATATGCTAAAAAGACAGTCCTTGGTTCTGCACTTTCTCCTCTGCCATGTCCCCAACACCTCATGCCCTATGCGCACGCTCACAGCGCTCTCGCAGCACAGAAGCGGGAGACACGTCTTGCATACCAAGAACCTATACTAGTAACGGATGTCAGGCTAACAGACCAACAGACAATTCACAGAAATGCTGAAAACCACAAAGAGGCCAGCAGCACATTGCGATGCTCGTAGTTCAGACAGTAAGTGCACGGACTGGGTGAGAGCCTCTGGGGGTCAGAGGGAAGCTCCCTGGCACCGCCCCGCACCTGCGCCAGGGGGTCCACTGGGCACAGGACAAGCCAGCCTCTCCCTCAGTTCGCTGAGTCACGCCCACCCTAACCACTCTCTTCCTGGGAAGCGTTTCTAGACCCTCTCCACATGGCTCACCCCCGAGCCTACCCTTGATCGGCTGCTACAATTCCATGACGGCACACTAAGGTTACATCATGTGTCTAACAACTGTGACATATTGCTGATCTGTGGTTAAAGTTCTAATAGTCATTACCTTTTCATGTCTAAAATGTTTCATAATAAATATTTTAAAAGTCCTAACATTAATAAAAAACTGTGAACATTTTCTGTTGCTGGTTCCATTTGGAAGTATTACAGGGAAACATTCAAACTCATAAATGAAAGAAAATTTGAAGGGATCATTTTTTTTTTAATCTTTCATCATGTTTACCCTCCACAGTCTCTTGTGAAAAGAACATTCTTTTTTTTTTCCATTGGTTGTACAAATTTTTAATTAAAGTAACAAGGAACAGCCATGGCCGGTGTACTCAATGGTTAGAGCATCAGCCCACACACCAAAGGGTCTTGGGTTCAATTCCCAGTTAAGGGCACATACCTAAGTTGTGGGTTAGCATCCAGCCCCTGACTGGGGTGCATGTAGAAGGCAATCAGTCGATGTGTCTCTCTCACATCGATATTTTTTTCTCTCTCTCTCTCTCCCCTACCCTCCCTCACTTCCACTCTCTCTGAAAAAAACAATAGAAAAAATATTCTCAGGTGAGTATTAACAAAAAATATATATAAATATATATATTCAGGAGAGAAACCAAGATGGCGGCATAGGTAAACACTGGAAATTGCTGCCTCCCACAACAAATTCAAAAATACAACTAAAAGACAAAATGGACATCACCCAGAACCACAGGAAGGCTGGCTGAGTGGAAATTCTACAACTAGAAGGAAAGAGAAAAGCACACTGAGACTCAGAGGAGGTGCGGAAGTGCAGAGGTACGGAGGCGCACAGGGCAAGGGCTGGCAACTGAGGACGCGGCTGTCTTTTTGAATCGGGAGGGAGTCACAAGCCCCCGACTGCTCTGAACTCCAGTCCCGGGTGAGTCTCTGGGGACACAGACTCATACGGGGAAAAACTGGACTGTCTGGTAGTGGGCAGAACTCGGAACTCGAGGGCGGCTTTCTCTGAAAGGTGCCTGCAGCGATTACCGGACACTGAGACGCGGGGCCCCTTAGGGCAGGGCTGAGGATCAGCCATAGCTGTTTGCTCAGCCCTGTTGATTCCCTGAGACCCCGCCCCACCCAAGCAGCGGCAGAGGCTTTTGCATATGAAAGGCCTGGCCCTTTGCAATCTGAAAATTACCTAACAAACTGCAGCTGGGCCAGACAGACCCAGAACTTCCAAGAGAAGGCCCAAGGCCCCACAGCAGCTTGCATTGCTTCACAGCTGGGCCTCATTTGGGCACCTCCAAACCCCAAACAAGGAAGGGGAATCTGCAGATCTCCTCGTAGCTCCTGCTGGGTAGCCTCAGGCAGAGGCTAAATTAGCACCTCCTTAGATCCAAGAGCCAGTGTACCCAGTGGTCAGAGTGGGACCATCCAATTACAACTCCTCAGATCCATAAGGGACACACTCAGGGGGCAGACTCAGTGAGCACCAAAGCTCCACTGAAGCAAGTCTTGCCTCATAAGGGTGTCTTCAGCACAGAAGTTCTCCCACCATAGACACAGCTAATTCTCACAGCCAATTGGCCTGGAGGTCAATTCCTCCCAGTGATACCTACAACAATCAAGGCTTAACTACAACAAGACTGTGCACAAAGCCCACTAGGGGGTGCACCAAGAGTGTCCACCTCAGGTAATTGGGGAGGCTGAGCCACTGGGCCCTATAGGACACCTAGCACACAAAGCCACTCTACCAACACAGGGAAGCATAAAAAATGCGGAGACAAAGAAACAGGTCACAAATGACAGAAATGGAGGAAAGCAAACGACTGGATATAGAGTTCAAAACCACACTTTTAAGGTTTTTCAAGAACTTTCTAGAAACCGCCGATAAATTTAGTAAGACCCTCAAAAAGACTGGTGAGACCGCTGATAAATGTAGTGAGACCCTCAAGAAATCTAGTGAGACCCTCGAGGTTATGAAAAAGGACCAACTAGAAATTAAGCATACACTGACTGAAATAAAGAATATTATGCAGAGTTCCAACAGCAGACTAGAGGATCGCAAGAATCAAGTCAAAGATTTGAAATACGAAGAAGCAAAAAACACCCAACCAGAAAAGCAAAATGAAAAAAGAACCCCAAAATATGAAGATAGTGTAAGGAGCCTCTGGGACAGCTTCAAGTGTACCAACATCCAAATTATAGGGGTGCCAGAAGAAGAGAGAGAGAGCAAGATATTGAAAACCTATTTGAAGAAATAATGACAGAAAACTTCCCCTACCTGGTGAAAGAAATAAACTTACAAGTCCAGGAAGCGCAGAGAACCCCAAACAAAAGGAATCCAAAGAGGACCACACCAAGACACATCATAATTAAAATGCCAAGAGCAAAAGACAAAGAGAGAATCCTAAAAGCAGCAAGAGAAAGACAGTCAGTTACCTACAAGGGAGTACCCATACGACTGTCAGCTGATTTCTCAACAGAAACTTTGCAGGCCAGAAGGGAGTGGCAAGAAATATTCAAAGTGATGAATGCCAAGAACCTACAACCAAGATTACTTTACCCAGCAAAGCTATCATTCAGAAGTGAAAGTCAGATAAAGAGCTTCACAGATAAGGAAAAGCTAAAGGAGTTCATCACCACCAAACCAGTATTATATGAAATGCTGAAAGGTATCCTTTAAGAAGAGGAAGAAGAAGAAAAAGGTAAAGATACAAATTATGAACAACAAATACACATCTATCAACAAGTGAATCTAAAAATCAAGTGAATAAATAATCTGATGAACAGAATGAACTGGTGATTATAATAGAATCAGGGGCATAGAAAGGGAGTGGACTGACTATTCTTGGGGGGGAAAGGGGTGTGGGGGATGCGGGAAGAGACTGGACAAAAATTGTGCACCTATGGATGAGGACAGTGAGGGGGGGGTGAGGGCGGAGGTGGGGGTCGGAACCGGGTGGAGGGGAGCTATGGGGGGAAAAGAGGAACAACTGTAATAATCTGAACAATAAAGACTTAATTTAAAAAAAATAAAATATATATATATATATATATTCACAGATATGTATTTATATATATATGTATGTATGCATGACATATTTTTATTTTTGTTATTGTTTATTTACTTATTGTAGAAATTTTCCCAAACACTCAAAGAGAAAGATTACGCATCCACTTATCGCATTTGCCCGTCTTCTCTCCTCCCGCCTGTGCCCCTCCCCGCACCTACCCCTTCCATCTCCCCCTAAAGCGCACACTCATGCTGCTGCCTGCTGTGCCAGAGCACCGTGCTCTCACTCTCCCAGTCCTCAACATAAACTAAAACAGTCAAGTCTAGTTCGTTCCACCTACGTCTGCTCTAGACACTCATGCTCCTCCCTGCGCCTTGGCACGCTCGCCACAGTGCCCGACAAAGGATGGGAACTGCTGGAGGGCCTCCACTCCCCACCTCCCGTCCTTTCGATCGATCTCCACTACACTCTGACTGAGGTTACTGCTGGTGTTTATGCAATAGTGGAGCAATTTCACACCTACATGGGCTACTGACATTGTCTGATAAACAACCCTACAAAATTCACGGGATTTTAAATACCTTTGCAACTCCTAAGAAAGGTGAAGTAGCAATATTAACAACCATTGATACCCACCTTTTTTTAAATAGTTTATTGAGTTTTAGAGAGAGGAAGGGAGAGGGAGAGAGAGAGAGAAACATCGATTGGCTGTCTCCTGCACATCCCCTACAGGGAATCAATCCTGCAACCCGGGCATGTGCCCTGACCGGGAATCAAACTGGCAACCTTTTGGTGCACAAGATGATGCTCAACCAACTGAGCCACACCTGCCAGGGCAATACCCACTTTTATTTGAGAGAAAACATGGGATTTCCTTTCCCAATCACAATTTTAGAGAATCTACTGTTAGCCTGATCATTTGACTTTAACTTTCATTAAGCTTTGGCCATGATGTTCAACTACTGTTTAATATATGACATGAGGTATTTTATTCACTTTTAAAGAAGGCAAGAATTAGCCAGTAAGTGCTATAACTGGTTTTAGGGAGTGGCGGATTTTAGGACACTTTCTGTGATTTATAAAGCATAAAAAATTTCTACAACATGCTAGGAAATTTGAAGGTTTGTAAAGATGGGAAACTATCAAGTAATCATGAAGAGACAGAATCCCCAGAGTAGCAAGCCATTTATATGCAGAGCTAAAAACCCTTCTATAAGTCAAGAGCAATGCTAAATATACCGACTAAGAACTAGTCTACAGCCAAACCGGTTTGGCTCAGTGGATAGAGCGTCGGCCTGCGGACTGAAGGGTCCCAGGTTCGATTCCGGTCAAGGGCATGTACCTTGGTTGCGGGCACATCCCCAGTGGGAGGTGTGCAGGAGGCAGCTGGTCGATGTTTCTCTCTCATCGATGTTTCTAACTCTCTATCCCTCTCCCTTCCTCTCTGTAAAAAATCAATAAAAATATATTAAAAAAAAAAAAAGAACTAGTCTACAGACTAGATTCTGATTTGCCAAACGCACTTCTATCAGGAACTATCAGAGACTGTGTCAATACTAGAGGGCTCAGGAGGCAGAGGAGGAAGGCACGCGCACTTCTTATCAGACTCTGCAGACTTGATGAAACCTTCCTGTAGATTCTCACACCACAAACCCCGCCCCAACTTTCCATTAAAGATTGGAGGTGCAATTTCAGCACACTGACACACTGAAACAAACTTTAAAAAACAAAAACAAAAATGTGCTTTGTCCTTGTTTTTAAATCAGGCATTAAAAAAGCACGAAGTGTCAAAACTTACATCTGAACCCACACTTCTCACAGTACTCTGCAGGGCAGGTTTAGCCACAGAAAGTTTTCCATTTATTGGGCTACTGGCCACAGGGGTTGGTACCACACTGACCACGTGATTAGGGAGCGGTGCGGCTCCCCCACTGACCGCCAGGACGGGCTGGGGAGAGGGCAGGACCCCGGACGCCTGCAGCTGTACCAGGGCAGGTTGAGACAGCACCACGGTCTGACCTGGTGGAGAGAAAAGACAGGGGTCAGAGGGCAGGAAGAGCTGTTCAGCACAGAGATCTGATCTGCAGGTAGAGTGATAGGTGAGCTCACAGTGAGGAATGTGAAACCACCCATCGAGCACAGGCAGCAGCAGCACACACGTGTGCCTTCCCTTGTCCTGTTTTAATGAGCCCAACTAGATTCCTTCCCTTTCAGGTTCCCATTAACAGTATAATCCCATGTATTTTTCCTCAACTACATACATATCAAGTTTGCTAAGTTATACACAGATTTCCCTAAGTACTAACCCCTGAAATGTATTAGTGCTAAAAGGATTTTTCATATTATAAATTTAAAAAAAAACTTTTATACTGACACACACAGACCATATTTCAAATGTATGAGTTTTAGAAATACAACCACCAAAAACTATATATATAATAAACAGAGATTCATTAATTCAATGCTTGGATAAACACAGGGCTACAAATATCAAAAATGTTAAAACCATTTGAGATGAATTCTTAGCCAACAAGCACAGGAAATATAAATCTGTAATTTAAAATAGTCTGTAGATGGAGGTGGGGTGGAGGGGGTCCATGGGGGAACCGGGGGAACCGGGGGACTTCTGTAACACTTTCAACAATAAAGATAAATTTTTAAAAATAAAAAAAATTAAAAAGTGAAATAGATTTTCATCTTGAAGGGTGTTTGCTGGTTTCCATTGTCCAAGAGCTGCATTTAATACCAGATAAGACTCATCATGATCCCGTTTTCTCAAGCTTCCGACCAGAGGAGCTGGTTGCTGAGAATATGGCAGGGATGGTTTCCCCAGGATTTTTACAAATGTATCTCATTTTTAAATATTAGATTAAGCATTCTCCTACTGGGAATTTCTATGAAAGCTTTCTTATCGAGTTATATACCTTTTTCTCTTGCAATGATAATGGCTGTTTCTGGAGTTGTTTTTGCTGTTATTGTTGTAATGTTCATTTTCTATGAAGCTTGCCAAAACTCAGGAGATTGACCTTTCACCTTAGAATTATCAAACCTTAGAAACACTCAGGGACGCAGAAATATCGATTGTGAAATGGAGGCATGGGCAGCAGGCACTAGACTATAACTTCTATTAAACCCAAATATCTTTGGGCCTTTGGACGCCTGTACGCATTGTTTTAAATAGAAATAAACTCTGGCTTATGATAAATAAATAGATAGATAGATAGATAGTGAAACAGTCTGTAGATCACTTCCTTTCCCCTACAAATCTTTCCTTTATCTTCACAGTTAGCATTATCTTAACTAGTTAACTGCCACGATATTTTGAATTGAGTTCAAAAAGGTCCACCACTTGTGTCTATAGATGCTTATGGTGTACAAATGGTTAAAACGATGCTAATCTGAGCAGAATCAGTATCAACAGCCTAAAGAGGACTTGAAGCACCTAACATGGCTCCTACAGCTTCCCTGGCTGCTGGCGTTTCTTTCCGAGCTGGCCCATTTATCAGGTGCTCAGGCCTCGCCTAACAGCCGCAGCTGCTGGCGCCCACCTAGCAAAATAAAGGCCCTGCAGCAACCGGCAACCAAAATGTCAGGTGCATGTCTAACTGCCTTTAAGGGGAAGCGTTACCCTGTCAGACAGTGTAACAGGAGCCTGCAAAAGTCAGCGCCACGTTTCCAAGGAGGAAAACTAAAAATCTGCGCCATGCTTCAGAACACCTGGTTGTTAAGAACATCTGTCTTTGCTTAAAGAAAGAAAATCACTTCTATACAAAGTATAGTTTCAGACGGCCTCAGAAAGCATGCTAAAAGTAGCAGGATTTAATAGCATTTTGTCCCAGATAAATTAGTAAAACACATCTAAGAATAATTTCTAACATTTGTAATATGTACAATTTACTTAAGCATAAATGATCACTAAAGATTTTTATCTTATTCTCCCCTGGAATAACTTCTTTTATGAAATAAAAACATAAAACAAGGAAATGACTCATAAGCTGACATAAATACAATTAGGCCAAATACGAAAATAAGAATAATTAATAAATAAAATAGCATATGACCAAGTGTTAGGCCTTTTAATAACACTTCCTAAGAAATTAGTCAATCTGGCAGGATGAAGAGTCATGCTCATCACAAGGCAGCCTCACACGGGCCCCGCCCGGAACCCAGCCGCCCTCGCCTCCCATCACAGACACCACATCCCCCATAGTACGTCCCCATGGTCGTGACTGTCCTTTCCATTTCTTTGGATTGGCAAATGCGTGATGAGGAAAGACTATTAAGAACTTAGTAGTGAGTTTAAATGGATCTCAGCTCATTAACCGGAAGGGCAGCCACAAACCTGAAGCCAGCAGCACGAAGACTCAGAAGACAAAGCGCCGCCTGCATCCTAGCGCAGGCTGAGCACGCGGTGGCCGCCTCAACTTCGCTCCCCCGGCCGCCCCAGGGTCCCGGTCTACAGGGGAGACCAGGGACTCTCACCAGTCCTTCCACAAGGCATGTCAGGAGCACATGCTAAGTCTTCTCGGTTTAAAACTTACACTGAAAAGACCCCAAAAACTCAGGGCGTGGTCCATGGAGAACAGAGTCCTTTCAGACAGGCCCTCCCTCGGCTCACTCACAGGTGTAGGGCTATGTCCTATTTCTCTAAACCAGCGGTTCTCAACCTGTGGGTCGCGACCCCTTTGGGGGTTGAACGACCCTTTCACAGGGGTCGCCTAAGACCATTGGAAAACACATATATAATTACATACTGTTTTTGTGATTAATCACTATGCTTTAATTACGTTCAATTTGTAACAATGAAATTGGGGGTCACCACAACATGAGGAACTGTATTAAAGGGTCGCGGCAGTAGGAAGGTTGAGAACCACTGCTCTAAACGAATGCAGAAAAGCAGTCCACACGTGGACGTCACTGTGGAACTATCGCCGTCTCCTTGCTGACAGCTGCAGCCAGGGGCCAGGCCAGGCAGCCCCTCCAGGTCTGGGGCCACATGGCTCCGAGTCCTGCCAGCCTCACTGCCTCCTTTTCTCCACAGTGCACATCAGGCCCTTTAACCACAGTGCCCAGCTACCCTCAAATCAGCCAGCATCTAAGTCAAGGATCAAGACAGAATGGGGAGAAACAACTACATTTCTATACAGTGGGTTCGAGAAAACACTAAAAACTCTCATGGTAGCTCACTAGTCACAGACATGCTCACCAGACCCACACTGCTGTTTGGGGCCCTAAAGAGTTAGCAGCTGAAGTTAGTCACCACTGTTCCTAAGGCGGGACGTACCCCAGGCTGGTCATCCCCTTTGGCAGCTCAACCTCCCCTCAGGTGTTACATGCCAGTCCCCGCGATGGGACGCCGCTAGGAGTGACTGCACGGTGGCAGTTCTTCCTTTCCAACTGTCTGCAAAGATTTCAAACGATGTAGGAAACATTCACCACAAGCCTAGCATCGCCATGTGACGCTGGGTAAACGCTCTGCCCTGACTTTCCAGCTGTACGGGGGGAGGACAACAGCACTCTCCTCAGAGGGGATAGAACAGTGATGGCGAACCTATGACACGCGTGTCAGAAGTGACACGCGAACTCATTTTTTTGGTTGATTTTTCTTTGTTAAATGGCATTTAAATTTTTGATATTTAAATATCAAAAATATAAGTCTTTGTTTTACTATGGTTGCAAATATCAAAAAATTTCTATATGTGACACGGCACCAGAGTTAAGTTAGGGTTTTTCAAAATGCTGACACGCCGAGCTCTAAAGGTTCGCCATCACTGGGATAGAAGGAGTCAATAAGCGAACACACTTAAGCACTCAGATCAGTGTCTGGCACAGACTGGAAACCTACACGTCAGCCATTATTTTTATGAACATCCACCTAGAGAAGAGCTTCCACAGGGCACTGCACGTACCATCATCCACTAGTTCTCACAGTTGCTGTTATTTGATTGTTTACATAAACTTGCTAACTCCCACCTCCTGAGCGCAGTGGCCACAGCTCAGCATCCTCCTAGAGGCAATACAGTGCCTTGATGAAGGCTCGGACTCTGAGCCAGCCACCAAGCTCCAGGCTGATTCTGCCTGTCACCAGCAGAGTGGCCTGAGCAAGTACCCACCTCTACCCCCATCCCAACGGTCTGCACAATCTTCTACTGAGAAAGCCCATGACGGGACACCGTCCTCTCTGTTCCTGTTTCCTTCCACATCGTCCAATTCCCAAGCTCTGGGATTCCACCCCTCTTGCCATGTCCAAGGAAAATCCAGGTCTCCGGCACCTCTCACCCGCACAGCTCACACAACCTTAATGGACGCAGAGGACTTAGGTGTGGAAGTGGCAAAAGCTGTTCAAGGCAGAGAGAATGGTATGAGCCAAGAAACTGGGAAAAACAATTTAGGGACAATGGCCAGATGGGTTGGGTAGAAGAGGGTTGGTAGAAGAGGAGGCTGCTATAATACAAAAAGCGAAAATTAAACGGGGCCAAACCAGGACGGGCCTTACATGCCAGACTGGAGAATCCCAACTTGATCCTCCAAGAATTCCTTCCTGTGTCCAATGGTAAGATGTGGATCACGGAAGCTCACATCATCACCGTGAAATGCTTCTCCTGTATCCCCTCTTCCTCCCTCCCCATTCCCGAATAAATGGGAGGCAGACACTGCAATCTGTGCATGACAATGACGCCTCTCTGGACCCACTGGGAGAGCAGACAAGGGCCCGATCAGCACATGCCCCCAAAACAAGCACCACCTGCAGAACCTGGGAAAGCTCTGGAGTTCTAGGGATGCAGGACTCCAGTTTCTGACACTGAAACACAGCTCGGAAAAGAACAGTGTCTTCTTGCTGAGACCTCCTACCTTTAAACAGCCAATGGTCTACGAAGAATAAGCCCTTAGTCTAGCCCTTGCTTTATACACTAACCCTGGTCATGTTAGACTTTTACTTTTTATATGTGCTCTAACTGCTTATGGGACTACAATGAGGTTCTTCACAAGTTTAAATTCTTAGTTTTGGGAAGACAGTCCTTTGGAGGCCCTGAAGAAGGTTTGGAGACTGCAGTATCCCTATGAAGGTCCACATATGGACATACACTAAATCTTGCACTTTATGCCACAGAGCTCACAAACGCTTACCGTCATTCAGACCACAAGAATGCCTATCCCACAGGAATGCCACTTCCCACATGAAGAGGCAGCAGTTTGGACCCTGCACCGACAGGGCAGGCACTTCCGGTTTGCTTGTGCCCCTCCAGCCTCTCACCTAGCTCTGCTTTATATCGATGTCATACTGTCTTCGACCGAGGAACAGAACAGAGAATCAAATTTCTGACCTCGCGCTCATTAAAACCAGAGTCCAAAGAAATGAGCTAACAAGCAATCGCTGGAAATGCAGCCATAAAAGCAAATGCAACATTGTCTTTATTGACAACCTGTACCCCACTGACACCTCGTCCTCCTGGGATTCCACAGCTAAACCCAGGAAAGACCCTGCATAGGTGTCCTGGACTCGTGAGGGTGATGATGAGTCACCTGCCAGAGCGACAGGAAGGGCCGATGATTCCTAAGGCTCAACAGTACCAAAGCCTCAAACGTCTTTCAATACTGACTTCAGCTCGGTTCTGAGAGAATCCAGTATGTGTGGCCATCTGGTGGGCGAAATGTAGAAACACAGTCTTAACTCCGAAGACAGAGGTCAGGACCCCCAAAGCTGCTCCAGGCCGAGCTCACGCCTCAGAGTAAGAGCCTGATTCTGTTGCCAAAACACACTCACTAGACCTGAAACGCGCCCTGTTGTTTCAACACTGACCTCGCATTAAAACATAAGTTCACAGACACACAAGTCTAAGGATAAAATGTCACCAAAGAAGTTTCGCAGATTTTGTTCCTCATTACGAGTGGTTCCATAAACCACAAGCCCTTCCTAATGAAAACTGTGAGAAAAGACATAGGGGATATGCTGATCTAGACAGCCGCCTCCCCTGCTGGGACAGGAACCACATGTTAGTCATCGGCAGCATCCTAGAACCAAGGCCAGTTCCCAACACACGGCAGGTGCTGGGAGGTGACAACCTGAATTAAACACCATGTGGCGTGAGCCTTGTGGCTGCCAGTTAGTCCCACGCAGCTCGAGCTGCGCCTGTACCTTCAGGGGGTGCAGGGTGTATCCTGATAACCGGCTGCTTGGCCACTGGCACCAGCGTGGGCAGCGCCTGAATAACGATGGCTTTCGCAGGAACGCAGGCGTTTGTTTGAGTCTTGGGTGTTGCTGGGAGCAATAAGGGCTTGGGCTGAATTGAAGGTTTGGAATTCATCTGAAGTTTTTTCTTTGGAGTCAGTCCATTTTCTGGAGAAAAACCAAACCACAATCAATATGAAGACAAGCAAATCTCAGAAAACAAGTTCTATTATACACCTTTCTCTACACTCTGACCTCTACAGTCGGTTATCTTGAGCTTATGACCTCTGAGTAACAATCCTAACTAAAGTTTAAGTATAGCTACTCCATACCCTAATGAACTGAAGAAAAGTCCTTAATCTGAGGACTACCTTCCTTATATTGAGGAATAATTGACATTTAACGATATATTTGTTTCAAGTGTACAACATAATGATTCAATATCATATCTGTAGCACCAAGTGATCATTACAGTAAGTCTAGTTAACATCTGCCAACATACAGGGACAAGTTACATTTCTTGTAATGAGAACTGTTAAAGTCTATCTCCTAGCAACTTCCAAACGTGCAAGACAGGGTCATTAAGCGCAGTCGCCATGCTGTCCATGAGGTCCGGGCTCGCTCATCCCATGGAGAAATGAGGTCCTCTTTCGGACAGCTCAGCTCTGGGTGGAGGGGTGCAGCACTGTGAGATGCTTGTAAAACCCCCGACCATGACCTGCAGGCAACGAGGTCACAGATGTCCCCCCACGGCCTCACATCCAGCCCTAAGCGGAGGTGAGGGGCTGAGACTACTGTAAAGTCTCTTTTGCCTCTAGAGACTGAGACCACCAAGAAGAGGGCTCCTTCCCTGTCCTCTCCCCCTCGGTCCTCAGGACGAACCACACGCTCCCTCCCGAGGTTCCTCTGCGAGTGGGACCTGAGCTCAGGCGAGAGCACGGCAGCCCATGGAGAGGGAATAATACCGGGTTTGCTCCTGGGACCCGGGAGGGGCTTGTCTTCTTTCGGTGGCTCAGCTGAGCAAGGACGATTGGCACTTTCTCCATAGAGGGAGAGGGGAGACATCTGGGAGGCAGAAGACAAATCCAGCTCCTCCTGTAGCGAAATCAAACACAAATCACACAGAAGAACACAATCCTTGAGCAGAAATCATTTAGAAAGAGAGGCAAGACCCACACAGAAACAGAAATACTTCAAGACAACTCCTAGGCAAAGGTGTGATGTATCAGAACCTTTCTAGATTAAGTACTCAGACACTACAGATAAAGCAGCACTGCCCACCGACACTGCAAGAACAATAACAAAACACAGCTCTCCGTTAGGAACGCTCACAGGGCTAAGAAGAGGGTGTGCAGGTGGGAGACTCTGTGAGAAACAAGGCTGGAAGGGACGTCGGGCCAGGCATGAGGGCCCAGCACATGGGGAATGTGAACTTCACCCTCAGGAGGGTTAGAAGTCACACAAAGGTTTTAGCAAAGGACTGACACAATCAAATGTGTGATTTTGAAAGATTTCTTTGAAGATTCCTCTGTTATGAAGGTTTGGGGAGCAGGGGGCAGAGAGACCAGTTACAATCCTATTGACTTGATGCAGGTGAGATGCTGATGGTCTGGCAGGGCCAAGAAGATGAATCCTGGAGACATGAAGCCCCCGGAATCATCAGGGTTTCATAAATGACGAGATACAGAGCCCACTAGATATAATGGCCAGAAATATTCATTCGAACTTTTCTTGTTATATTTTCCTTTTCCTCATTCCAAAAAGTACCTAAATCCTTTGGTACTTCCTTTCCTGGCCTCAGAGCTTTTATCTGGATGGAGAGCACAATCATTTTTAAGGAGCTGCCAGACTTCTGTAAAAATCTCAGTCATCTGATGCCCTGGCCGGGTGGCTCAGTGGGTTGAAGTATTGTCCCCTACACCAAAAGGTCAAGGATTTGATTCCCAGGCAGGGCACATATCCAGGTTTCGAGTTCGATCACCGATCAGGGTGTGTACAGGAGGCAACTGATGGATGTTTCTCTCTCTCTCTCTCTCTCTCTCTCTCTCTCTCTCTCTCTTTCTTTCCCCTCACCCCTTGCTCTCTCTCTAAAATCAATAAAAACATATCCTCCCCAGGATTAAAGAAAAAAACCTTGGCCATTTCAAAGGCGGGCTAGGCATTGCTAAACTAAGAAGACCATTCATTCCAGGTTCACGGCTGAAGAGTTACAAAAGCAACCATCTTGCCCTGGCCGGTTTGGCTCAGTGGATAGAGCCTCGGCCTGTGGACTGAAGGGTCCCGGGTTTGATTCCAGTCAAGGGCACATGCCTGGTTTGTGGGCTCGATCCCCAGTAGGGAGCATGCAGGAGGCAGTGAATCAATGATTCTCTCTCATCGTTGATGTTTCTTTCTCTCCCTCTCCCTTCCTCTTGGAAATCAATAAAAATATATCCTAAATAATAAAGAGGTAATATGCAAATTGACCATCACTCCAACACACATGATGGCCGCCCCCATGTGATCACAAGATGGCCGGCACAAGATGGCCAACAGGGGAGGGCAGTTGTGGGTGATCAGGCCAGCAGGAGAGGACAGTTGGGGGGAACCAGGCCTACAGGGGAGGGCAGTTAGGGGTGACTGGTCCGGCAGGGGAGGGCAGTTGGGAGCGACCAGGCCTACAGGGGAGGGCAGTTGGGGGGGGACCAGGCCTGCAGAGGAGGGCAGTTGGGGGGGACCGGGCTGGCAGGGGAGGGCAGTTAGGGGTGACCAGGCCTGCAGGGGAGGGCAGTTAGGGGTGACCAGGCCAGCAGGAGAGCAGTTAGGCGTCTATCAGGCTGGCAGGGGAGTGGTTAGGGGGTGATCAGGCCGGCAGGCAGAAGCAGTTAGGGACAATCAGGCAGGCAGGCAGGTGAGCAGTTGGGAGCCAGCAGTCCTGGATTGTGAGAGGGATCCCAGATTGGAGAGGTTGCAGGCTGGGCTCAGGGACACACCCTCCCCCATGTGCACCAGGCCTCTAGTTTTTAAATTAAAAAAAATAAAAAAATAAAGCAACCATCTCAGTCTTTTGTGTCTTCAAAGAATATCTGTTCCAACCAGGAGAGAAGGTGGCAGGGGGGAAAGATAGTAAACAATAAATGAAAAATCCTGAACCCTGGGAAAGTGCAATGAACAAATGAATCAGGGCAAAACCAGGGAAACTCAGCTTTTAGGATCCCAAGGCCCTTCGTCAAGACTCAGATTCCTCAGGATCAGAAGAGATGAGGAGCGCACTTATGAAGTGTTAACTGCCTCCCTGTACACCACTGTCCAGGCAGCACTACAGCCAAGAGACTGCTACTCACGGGAACATGCTGAGTTGAAGACCAGGAGTCCACTGACTGCGGAGATGACACTGAGCCGCTGGAGGAGGCCGGAGAAAGCGGCTGAGGTTCTGCCTTAATATCTTTAACTGAAAAACACAAAGTAAAAACTCATTAAAGTCAACAAGAAGGAAGGTAAAGTTTACTCTTAAAATTCAAACCTGGGGAAGCTAAGGCCACCAAAGTTTATTATCAAGTGAAACTCTGAGATGAGAAAGCAGTCCACCTATACTCGGACGCAAACCCTGCCGCCTCCCCACCTCGCAGTGAGCGTGCTCCCTCCGTCTGAACCGAGGTGGGCTCAGGGCTCCTTAAGCAATAGTGTGTGTGAATTCCTGTTCGTGTGCCAGGCACTCCCACTTGAGCCTCTGAAGTCAGGCGACCATGAGATAGCATGTGTGAGGAAGGCAAGCCACAGAGAAAGGCCACGAGTAGGCACTCTAGTGGGCAGTCCTCATCTCCAAGACGAGGTCTCCGACAAGTGAGTGAAGAAACCTTAAGAGACTTCTAGCCCTGAGATGTCAAGCTGCCCCGGCCTTCAAATCTTCCCGCTGAGGCCTGCGCACCATGGAGCTGAGACAAGCCCTTCCTGGTGCGCCTGTCCAAACTCCTGACCCCCGGGTTTGAAAGCTGTGGTTTTAAGCCACTACATCTTAGGGTCATTTATTACATAATAATGACCAGAACACTGGCTTTGTGCAGCCCACGTGCTCTGAGGGAAGACAGGCATTGAGCAAGATACACAAATACGCAAAATGAAGGGACAGGGAGGTGTGGGGAGGGGAGGACTCCAGTCTACATGGGGACCTGCTGCTTATCTACCCTCTGTCTCCAGCTCCAAGTCTACCTCCTGTGGTCTGTGATGCAAATCACTCATGCAGGCCCAGCTGGCTTCCGTTAGGGCTGTCAGTGGGGACCCTAGAAGGGTTCTGACAGGCAGAAGGGGAAAAGGGCTTTTCATCCTTGATCAGCTTCACTGAAGTGACAGCGTGCCACAGGCCCCAGCTCCTGCCTGCACACCCGAGCTCCCCTCCCCAGCCAGGGAGTGCCTCTCCTCAGAGTACATAGCCACACACATGGGCCCTACACCAAGTTCCTAAGTTCTGGTAACCCCAAGATTTTTCCTTTGACTCCCTAAGTCTGTCTGGTTCTCAGGTTAATCTCTTACAGAGATACTAGAGGCCTGGTGCATGAAATTCATGCACAGGTAGGGTCCCTAGGCCGGGCCAGCAATCAGGGCTGATCGGGGCCTTCCTTCCCCTGGCTGCCAGCCAGGGTCTTCCTTTATTCTGTGCTGCCCCCTAGTGGTCAGTGCATGTCATAGCAAGCGGTCAAACTCCCAAGGGGACAATTTGCATATTAGCCTTTTATTATATAGGATTATATATGTCAAAATCAGTATTTCTGATATGAATTCTTTACTTGTGTATGTGACTGAAACGTAACTATGAAATTATGATCTACGTTAATAGCAAGAATTTTATGTATGCACAGCCATACAAGGAGTAGGATACACAGTCCCTGGAATTTTTTAACCCACCAAGGTAGCCCAATATCCCCACCTCATTTTGACTATTACCAAACTACAAAATAAAATGAATCCATTTGAAGTTTTTACCAATGATATACATCATTACCTGTGCAGAACTGGTTGTTGATGTCCCAAATGCCTGTCTCCCACGCCATCAAATCCAAATCAAAATCAAGGTTATCAAAACTGTTTTCCTGTAAGTTTCAAAAGATATTAGCAAAAGATATTAGAAAAATAAAACATATACATCTAGAAATCAAACTATCGCTGCAATTTGCCATAAGTAAAATCACTGCTATCACCAAACTTAGTAAAAATAATTTTCTGTTGATTGGTTCACCTTGAACCCTCACCATGGAGAGACCAGAGAAACCAATGCAGTTACCGAAGCACAGCAGTAACAGCTGGGGAAGACCCCCAGGCCCCATTCTTTTTAGTGGGAACAGACCATTACAAGAGTCACAAAATATGTCTCTGTCATAAGAGAGATTCAGCAAAATAAAATAAGTTTTCCTGTTGCCATTAAGGAAAACGACTAAAAGCCAACGCCTACCTACAACACCATCTCTATACACAGTGAAAGAACACAGACATGCGAAAGACCAGCAGGAATCATAGGGCTCTGCCTGAACCTTCAAATTTACCAAAATAAAGTGGTGATGCAAGAAGGAAGGGCCCACAGGAGGACAGGCCACTTTCTTCTTTTTTGGACTGCCCTGCACTTTTCAAATTTCTAAATTTTTTTAACCCTAGAAGGTAGAACCTAGTTTTTCGGTCAGGGTCACAAACCTCTGAAAGGGACTCTCAGTCTCTTTTCATTCAGATTATAATGTTTCCTTACAGATGAGCACACTCGGGCCATCTGGATCCCCACCCAGACCACATATAGGAATGGGTCTGCCCCATGATTTCAGAGCCCTCCTGTGAGCTGGAGGCCAAAGTAGTGCCACTGCTATTTACAGTGTCTGGGGCGAGGAGGCAAGAACAGAGTGAAATTAATACACAAACAGTGCAATCAGGTCAAAAGGCCGTCAATAGTAACTCAGTGTGACAGACAATAAAACAGCAATTAGAGAGAAAGTAAGCCTCAAGCAAAAAATAAAGATTAACCTAGTAATTATTAACAATCATTTGTTGATTGATTGATTGATTTCAGAGAGGAAGGAAGAGAAACATCAATGATGAGAGAGAATCATTGATCACCTGCCTCCTGCACACCCCCTACTGGGGATCAAGCCCACAAACCTGGGCATGTGCCCTGACCAGGAATCGAACCCAGAACCCTTTAGTCCACAGGCCAACACTCTATCCACTGAGCCAAAAAGCTAGGGCATCAATCATCCTATATAATAAAAGTGTAATATGCAAATCAACCGAACGGCAGAACGACCGGTTGCTATGATGCGCACTGACCACCAGGGGGTAGGCGCTCAATGCAGGAGCTGCCCCCTGGCCGTCAGTGCACTCCCACAGGGGGAGTGCTGCTCAGCCAGAAGCCGGGCTCACAGCTGGTAAGCACAGCGGCGTTGGCGAGAGCCTCTCCCGCCTCCACTGCAGGCAGGTGGTAAGGAGTGGGGTCCTGAACTGTGAGAGCCCTGGACTGCGAGAGGGATGTCTGACTGCCAGCTTAGGCCCAATCCCTCTAAGATGGTAGGCAGACATCCCCAGGGGTCCCGGACTGTGAAAGGGCGCAGGCCGGGCTGAGGGGCTCCCCCTCCCCCCAGTGTACAAATCTCGTGCACCAGCCCTCTAGTTTGGGAATAATTTCTAGAATAACATTTCAAAATGTCTCCCATGTGGTTTATTTTTACTGAGAATGTAACAGAGGGAGAAGGAAAACTGCTCTCTTATCACACTGCCTATCAGTGAGTAAATACTGTACAAGTTCACATGAGAAGAAAACACTACTTAGGTCATGAAAGAACCACTTTTTAAATCAACCTCCTTTGCTTTTTTCTCTTATTTGAATCCACACATCAAAAAATTAGGCAGCCCTGTACTTGTAGCACCAAAGCTCCCCACACTTCCCGAGCCTGCCACCCGAGCAGCGAGGCTGGCCTGAGCCGAGACAGCGCTCGCTGACATGCAGGCCCTGCCTCAGACTCTCTGTCTCCAGCCAAAAGGCTGTCCTTTCACAGCATAAGGACAGTATCTGGTTGGAAACTTAACAGCACATTTTACATACAGGGTTACGTATTGGCACTTATGTCCTCTGGCTCTGTGATGGCTTCCCCTGTGAAACCCCACTACCATGTGCAAGAAGATGGCACAGCCTGGCCGGTGTGGCTCAGTGGCTGAGCGTCGAGACACAATTTACAGCTAGAAAGGGCCCTCAGAAGCCATCACTCCAATCCTCCATGTAATACTCGAAAAGCTAAGGAACTGAAGGACTTGTGTGAGGTAGGAATGTGAATTATAAAGTCAGGACCATATTTCTCTGGATCTTTCCAATTTAGTATACTGTTTCTTGATAGTTTTAGGCAGCAGAGGTTGTAAAAGAATATCAGTTGCTTAGGCAACCAGCCAATATTAAGTTAATTTAATCAACAGACCACATTCTAAGTGTCTCACAAAAGTAATATAAACCATTAAAATCCCATGCAGATTATAAAATATATCAAGTGTTTTTACTCTCTTCTTCATAGTAAAACTGCTAAACTACCTATATATACAAAAACCCAGCGACCATTGCAGCGAATGACCAGGACGGCCAGAACGACCAGTGGCTATGACACGCAATGCGGCAGCCAACCAGCCTGATCCGGGCCGGATCACCCCCCACACCTTGGTCAGGGCGGGGCCAGCCAGCCAACCACCTTGGCTGGCAGAAATTTGGAGTCCGGGGACCTTGGCGGTGCTCAGTCTTGGGCAGCTGTGCGGGCAAAGCTTTCCTTTGGTGGGCGGGCGGCTTGTCCCTCTCCCGGGCCAGGCTACAGGTGCAGGCGCAGGCGCAGCCGCTGCCTCCCTGGGATCAGGGCACCCGGGATCAGGGTGCCAGAGTCAGGGATGGGGTGGGGAGGCTTTCCTGGTGGCCACAGCAGTCCCTGTGGGCCACGCACAGCACCCAGGCGTCCGGTCGGAGCAGCGGCAAGAATAGGGGCCGCAGGGTGCAGGGCGCAGCAGCACACAGGAGCCAGGAGGTGCAAGGCCCAACCTGGGCTCTTACCCGCCCTGCTGGGCCCAGCAGCACCAGCAGGGGGGCCATGGTGTGCAGCAAAGCACTGGGCCGCCAACCGCCAACCAGAGGGGAAGTGAGCCAGGAGGGCAAGGCCCCGCACCAGCCAGAGCCCCGAGCGGTGTGGGCAAGGCCGGAGCTGGAAACCCTGGCAGAGTGGGCAAGGCTGCAGCCCCCACGCCTTTTGGGCCTTGGCCTTGGAATTCTGTGGGCAACCAGTGTACTGCCTACCAGTGCGTCAGTGGTCAGCCCCACTTCAAGAGAGAGGACGTGGTGGAAAGTGGCAAGGCCACAGGAGGGATGGGAAATGTTGTGGCCATCTTCAGGAAACACAGCTGCCATGGTCTTCAGTAACTATGAACAGATAATCTTTGGTCTCCGTTCTACAGAAGAGGAAGCTGAGACTCAAAGAAGGGAGCCTTCCGCAACACCTCACCCACTTCTCAGACCTGACCCTATGCAGCATTGTTTTCATTGAAAGTAGAGGATCCAAAATGTTTTTAGATCTTTGCTATTTTAGGCAGGAAAGAATTTAGCACAGGGGACTGGTGCTTGGGAAATCATCGGAAAGCTGGAGGAGTGGGTATTAGGCTGGCCCCCCAGGGAAGACTCCCTGGCCAGCGGGAGGATCTGCCCCTTCAGCCACAACTGAATTCTAGGACACTCTGGCACAGCTGTGACCCAGGGATCAGGAAACTGCTGCCCCCACAAGTGCCCTCCAGCTCCCACAAAACAGGTCACTGGCACTGCCTCTGCCACAACTGCCTGTGCACAGCCTGGATTCCGCTGCAGAAAACCTCCACATCTCTGCAAACATGATCACAGCAGCAAACTGCGGGAAGATGCCTCTGCCCCACTTCTGCCTTCAAAATATTGTGTAAGCCCATCCATTCGGCAGAAACGAATTCATATCCAGACACCTAGCTGCAAAGGAATTTGGGCAATTTCAGACTTTCGTCTAGGAGTGAGATCTTGCTAATGTACCTCATGTGCCTGGTATTGATAAAAATGGGGCCCGGCTGGTGGGGCTCAGTGGTTGAGCATTGATCTATGAACCAGGAGGTCACAATATGATTCTGAGTCAAGTTTCGGGCTCAATCCTTGGGCGCGGGGGGTGGGGGGGAGGCAGCTAATCAATGATTCTTTCTCATCACTGATGTTTCTATCTATCTCTCCCTCTCCCTTCCTCTAAAATCAATAAATATTTTTTTAAATGGGGTCATGCTGTATATATGTGTTATAACGAGTTTTTCACTTCATAGATCATTAATGTCTTTCCTGTTAAAACCATACTTATAGAACATTATTTATTTATCATTCATTTTAATTGATCTCAGAGAGAAGAAGGGAGAGAGAAACATTGTTCTGTTGTTTCCTACACTCACTGGACTGGGTATTGAGTCTGCAACCTGGGCATGTGCCCTGACTGGCAATCAATCCACCACTTTCTGGTGTATGGGACGATGCTATGCTGGTACCCTGACCCCAAATCCAGCCTCCCGAACTGTGAGAAAAATACATTTCTGTTGTTTAAGCCACACAATTTTATGATGTTTTGTTATGGCTGTCTGAGCTGACTAATCCTATACATTAAAAGCCCAGTGACTGAATGGCAGAACAACTGGAACAACAGGAACAACCACGGCCCTCGCCCCGGCCAGCCCTGCCCCCAATCAACCCCCATTGGGGCGGACCCACTGGACCCCACCAGTGCACGAATTCGTGCACCGGGCCTCTAGTTCTTTGAGAAATGTCTGAGAAACCCACTGAGCAAGCAATACATGTTTTTATACTCAGGTTAATAAGGGCTTAAAAAATAAGTGATAAATATCCAACCCAATTGATGTGTACATAAAACCACTCTGTTCATGTGAATTACTTCCCAACTGAAACAGCACCACATCCACTAAAGACAAAAGTTCTCTCGGCCAGCGTGCTAACACAAATGTTCAAATCCAGGAAAGAAAATCTAAGGTATTTTTGAGGACTCAAAGTACTACAATAGCTTTTACATAGATTTCCACCCACTCAAAGGCAAAAAGTAAGGACACAGCCAGGTGTCCGAGCATTCTACACTACAGATACATAACCTTCAAAAAGTAAGTTCTATTGACTGGGTCTGTGGCTCCATCACCATCTCCCTGGTGCATCAAGTTACCTATAGAAACCAAGAAGCAGGCAGCGAAGGGACTTTTCTAAGGTCACCCACCCCTGAGCCAAATGTGGAATTAGAATACAAGTCTTCTCACACCAAGACCAATGTAATTTCTACAACCCTATATATACTGACTACAAAATGGCTACTATCATACTTAGTGCTATTTAAACTTAACTAGTCTAAACCTGTTATCCTGAAACCTTCTTGCAATAATTAGGGAAGAACTGAAATCTCACACCCTTCACTGCTTCTCCTCTCGTGGGTACTTACCGGAGCTTCATTTGCTACACCCAAGTGCAGGTCCTCGGTGTCTGTGAAATAGCCAAGTTCAGCAAACAAAGCAGAATCTTAGAAGAAAAGAACAGAGATGAACTGTCAATTCCATGTTCTGACCCATGGATAACCACTGTATCCCTATGCCAGATCTCTCAGGCTTAGGCTGATGGAGCTGGCATTATTATTATTGGTAACTAGAGGCCCAGTGCATGAAATTCATATGCGGGTGGGGGGGGTCCCTCAGCCTGCACTGCACCCTCTCCAATCCAGGACCCCTCAGGGGATGTCCGACTGCCTCTTGCAATCCGGGACCACTGGCTCCTAACCGCTCGCCTGCCTGCCTGCCTGATCGCCCCTAACCCCTCTACCTGCCTGCCTGATCGCCCCTAACCACCTCTGCCTGCTGGCCTGATCACCCCTAACTGCTCCCCTGCTGGCCTGATCGCCCCTAACCCCTCTGCCTGCCTGCCTGATTGCCCCTAACCCCTCTGCCTGCCTGATCACCCCTAACCACCTATGCCTGCCTACCTGATCACCCCTAACTGCTCCCCTACCAGCCTGATCGCCCCTAACTGCTCCCCTGCTGGCCTGATCACCCCTAACCGCCTCTGCCTCGCTCCGCACCTGGGACCCAGGATTCCCTCCTCCAACAGGTCGCAGGCACCCAGGACCCAGGCTTCCCTCCCTCTGGCCGGCCGCAGGCACCCAGGACCTGGGTCGACTTCACCCGGGCCGGCCGCAGCCGCAAGGGACCATGGGCAGGCAGCTTCACCCAGGCTGCAGCCGCTGGCGCCCAGGACCACAGGGCGTGTGGCTTGTCCCTCTCCCAGGCTGCAGCCCCAGCCGCTGGCACCCAGGACCACGGGGTGGGCAGCTTGTCCCTCTCCCGGGCCGCAGCCTGGCTGGTCCCCATCCCTCTCTCGTGAGCTCATTTGTGCCTGGCTGGTCCCCATTCCTCTCTCGCAAGTTCATTTGTGCCCTCAGCCCAGCCTGCCCCCTCTCACATACTGGGAGCCCTCAGAGGATGTCCTAGTGAAGGCTTAGGCCCGCTCCCTGCTCCCCTTGGGGAGCAGGCCTAAGACGCAGTCTGGCCTCCCTTTGTGGGAGGTGACCGGGCTGATCAGGGGAAGGCACCAGCCCCATCACCCCGCTGCTGCAGCCACTGCCAGTCACCGCAGCCAGCAAGGTTTTTTCATCAACACGGACTCCAGTCTCTTCACCAAGAAAAAATGACAACTTTCTTTAGGCATTTTCAAGATGTGTCTTTCATATAATAATAATTTCTTTATTATTTTTTTTTATCCTCACCTGAGGATATGTTTCCATTGATTTTTAGAGAATGTGAAGGAGAAAGGGAAAGACAGAGAGAAACATCAAAGTGAGAGGAACACTTTGATTGGTTGCCTCCTGCATGAGCCCTGACCTGGGCCCTGGCCAGGGAGGAGCCTGCAACCTAGGTACATGCCCTGGGTCAGAATTGAACCCAGACCCTGCCATCGGCAGGCCAAGGCATTATCCACTGAGCCAAACTGGCTAGGGCAGGATATGACATTTCTTAGCCCTCCAGGAGCAGACCTTTGTTTTTTTCGCCAGGAGTGTGGTGAAAAATCCTAGATCACCTTTTTGGATTCTTATTACCCAAGTTACTAAGAATATTACCAGTGGCATACAGGGAGCTTAGCCAATGAGCGGTCAGAAAAGGTGTTTCCTCTGTAGTTCACACCAATCACCGGCTTGCCCGCCCCCCTCCCGACCCGGCCCAGGCCTGACCCCCATCTCCCTCTGATCGCCGGCTCGGCCCCCTGGGCGAGAGGCGTCAGGCCTGGGCAGAGGACCCCCAGACCCCTCCAATTGCCGGCTCTGCCCCCCGCCCAGGCCTGACGCCTCTGGCCCAGGCTTCAGGCCTGGGCAGGGGACCCCCATCTCCCCCCAATCACCGGCTCTACCCCCCACCCACACCTGATGCCTCTGGCCCAGGCGTCAGGCCTGGGCAGGGGACCCCCAGGCCCCTCCAATTGCCGGCTCTGCCTTCGCCCAGGCCTGACGCCTCAGCCAGAGGCATCGACCCCCATCTCGCCCCGATCACTGGCTTCTGGGAGGCTTCCGGGGCCAGCCTGCGGCCGGGGATGGTGGCTTCTGGGGTCACACACGGGGGCCTGGATGGCAGCTCTCGCGCTGGCGGCTGCGCTGTCCCGCCCTGCCTGCAGTATGCAAATTAGCCGCCATCTTTGTTGGCAGTTAATTTGCATGGCGCGCTGATTAGCCAATGGGAGGTGTAGCAAAGGTACGGTCAATTACCATGTTTATCTATTATTCGATAGGATATTATCACCAATTACTATCTATAATAATAAAAGCATAATATGCCAATTGACCAAATGACCAAACAGCAGAATGACCATCCGACGACCTTCCGGACAACCTTCCAGACAACCATGCTATGACACACACTGGCACCAGGCCAGCCAAGGTGGGTGCGATGCGATTAGTCGGGGAGGCCCCCGCCATTGCCCCACGATCACCCCGCAGAGGCAAGTCCAGGCCACTCTCTGCAGGGCGATCGATGCGGGGGCTCCGTGATCAATTGCCCCAAAGAGGGAGGCTCAGGCCACCCAGCTGGCAGCCACAGAGAGAGACCCAGGCCACCCGGCTGGCGACGCTGCAGCAGGTGGGCGGGGCCTCCTCTGCAGGACAATCAATCTGGGGGCCCCACAATCGATCGCCCCACAGAGGGAGGCCCAGGCCAGCCAAGCAATTGCACCCCATGCCTGTCGCCTGCAGAGGGAGGCAACCAGTGGCAGGTGGGGGGGAGGCAGCGCCACACAGATGGCAAGCAGTGGCAGCAGCGGGGCCAGGGCCAGCTGCAGGCACCTGGGGGAAGGAAAGCCCCGATAGGCCTTGATCGCCAGCCAGGCCTCGGGACCCTACCTGAGGGGTCCCAGATTGTGAGAGGGCACAGGCCAGGCTGAGGGACACCCCCCCATGCACGAATTTCGTGCACCAGGTCTCTAGTCCTATATAATCAAACCCCAATATGCAAATCGACCGAACGGCAGAAAAACCAGTCGCTATGATGCACACTGACTACCATGGGGCAGATGTTCAATGCAGGAGCTGCCCCCTGGTGGTCAGTGCGTGCCCACCGTGGAGCACCACTCAGCCAGAAGCCGGGCTCATGGCTGGTGAGCACAGCGGTGGTGGCGGGAGCCTCTCCTGCCTCCACTACAGGCAGGCGGTAAGAAGCGAGGGGTCCCGGACTGCAAGAGGGTGCAGGCCGGGCTGAGAAAAAACTGCTCCCCCCCAGTGCAGAATTTTGTGCACCAGGCCTCTAATTATTGATAAACTCCAGCAGTGTGAATGACAACCAATTCAAAGCTGGTTTCTAATTTGTGCTGTTGTCCATGTAATTTTTATCTTGTGAACTCAATATTACATCAGGGATTTAAAAACAGGTTTCATGTCACATCACGTTGGACTAGTTCGTAATGACTTTCTGGAGCGTCACTAATCCCAATTCGGAGGCCCCTATGGGGTCAGCATGAAGAGGGATGTGGATGCTCAGCCTGAGGACAGGAGAGAATGGGGACAGCACATGCACTGGGTGTCCGCCAGCCACGCCAGAAGTTAAGAGACAACCAATTTCCTATCTAAACAGTAAAGAACTCACTCATCTAAACCAGCGGTCATCAACCTTTCACACCTCGCGGACCACCAGTGGTCCACGGACTACCGGTTGGTGACCGCTGATCTAAACCATTAAGTTTATTTCACCAAATCTAACTATATTCCAAGTTCCTAATAAGATTTCGTTATAAACCAAGAAATTTGTGGCCACAGAAAATATTCTTCAATAAACTAGGTTAAATTTTCTGTAGAGAAAAGTCAAGATGCTGAATACCATACAATGCGTCTATTCTCCCTAACATCTCAGTGGTTCTCAACCTTCCTAATGCCGCGACCCTTTAATACAGTTCCTCATGTTGTGGTGACCCCCAACCATAAAATTATTTTCGTTGCTACTTCATAACTGTAATTTTGCTACTGTTATGAATCGTAATGTAAATATCTGATATGCTATATGTGTTTTCTGATGGTTGTGACCCACAGGTTGAGAACCGCTGGTCTAGAACAAGCAGGTCAAACTCACAGCCCATCGGCCGCATGCGCTCCCAACAAATATTTCTGTGGCCCAACCAATATAACGGTATGTAAGAAACGTTTTAATAAAAATTTCATAACTTAATTTTTACAATATCATGTTATACATAATCTATATATATAAAAGGTAATATGCTAAGTGTTCAACCGTCTGACCAGTCGCTATGATGTGCACTGACCACCAGGGGGCAGACACTCAATGCAGGAGCTGCCATGACGCACATTAGCCATTTACAGAGAAATGGCACCGTGGACCTGGCACCCACAACACTCGGCTTCCCCCAAGTGGGACACAAGCCCGGAGCAACAGCCCACCAAATCGCAGCCAACACTGCCAAGACCCTATGACACAAAATGCGGCCCACAGCCCAGCCCAGCCTGGAAACAGTGGCTTTGGGCACTGGATAATGACGTCATGTAGCAACACCTGGCTTCCTCTCCCTAGCGACTAGCCTCCTTGAAGTTTCTTCAACCCAGGAACCCAACTTGCTTTATAGCCAGGTGGAAACATTTTACACACAAATGTCTGTGAAGCATTTCCCCGTGCCTCATCTCATTTGATCCTCACAGAAGTCCTGGAGTAGGTAGATAGGACACTCGGTGGAATCCTATTTTCTTTTCATTAGCCGGAAAACAGAGATTTAGAAAGCTTAGAAACATGACGCAACTGAAAAGAAGTAAAAAATGGTGGACCTTGAAAATGACTTCAGGTTTTCTCACTGTGCAGAATAAAAGGTGTACCAATTAATAATGCCGATTTTGTAATCAAAGAAAACATGGTAATTTCAAGAGAAACATCAAAAGTGCTTTATCCAAAGTAAAGTCCATTGCTAGCTACACATTTCCTCCATCTTTCAGGTAATTTGTGGATACCGTCCCAATTGAACTTTTCTTGTTTTGAGGCAAACCATTCAGAGACCCAATTTTCCACTTCTTCGTACGTTTTGAAGTGCTGCTCAGAAAGCACGTGTGCCATCAATCAGAACAAGTGGTAATCTGAAGGAGCAAGGTCTGGTGAATATGGCGAGTGGGTTCATACTTCCCAGGCAAGATCTTTTAACGTGTCTTTAACTGGTTTTGAAGTGTGTGATGGTGTGTCACCATGAAGCAAAATTACTTTGCCGTGTCTTCTGGCCCATTCTGGTCATTTTATTATCAAAGCTTGGTTCAAATTGATTATTTGTTGTCAGTAGCGATCAGTATTAAGGGTTTCACCTGGTTTTAGAAGCTCATAATACACCACACCTTTCTGATCCCACCAAACGCAGAGCAGTGTCTTCTTTGTGAAGCAATTTGGCCTTGCAGTTGATGTTGATGGTTGACCTGGATCAACCCGTGATTTTGTGCGTTGGGGATTCTCAAAATAAATCCACTTTTCATCCTCAGTCACAATTCGATGCAAAAAAGACTTTCTTTCGTCCTGTTGAAGCAACATTTTACTGATGACTTTTCAGTTTTCCATTTGTCTTTCATTCAGTTAAAGTGGCACCCATTTTCCTTCCTTTAAAATCTTTCCCATTGCTTGTAAACGATCGGAAATTGTTTGCTGAGCAACATTTAATCTTTCTGCAAGTTGTTTTTGAGTTTGACATGCATCTTCATCCAATAATGCTTATAATTGTTGGTCTTCAAACTTTTTTGGTTGACCGACGTTCTTTATCTTTCACATCGAAATCATCATTTTTAAAGCGTTTAAACCAGTGTTCACAAGTATCTTGAGATGGAGCATATTCACCATAAGCTTCCCGAAGTATACAATAACTTTCAGCAGCACTTTTCTTCAAATTAAAGTAATGAAGTAAAACTTCCTGCAAGTGCTTTTTTTGGCATGAAATTCGACATTTTTAAGCATAAAAATATCTATGATGTTAACACCTTCAGAAAATTTGACATATGAAGTTTTGAAGCTTGCTGTCAATACAACAAAATAGCATACATATTAAATAGCATATATATCAGCATATGTGTAACTCCATCTACTGAAAAAATCCACCTTATTAACCGGTACACCTGGTATAGTCAAACACTGCTGCAATTAAATATTTTACCCTTGCCGAAACCGGTTTGGCTCAGTGGATAGAGCGTCGGCCTGCGGACTGAAAGGTCCCGGGTTCGATTCCGGTCAAGGGCATGTACGTTGGTTGCGGGCACATCCCCAGTAGGAGATGTGCAGGAGGCAGCTGGTCGATGTTTCTCTCTCATCGATGTTTCTAACTCTCTATTCCTCTCCCTTTCTCTCTGTAAAAAATCAATAAAATATATTTTTAAAAAAATCTTTAAAAAAAAAATATTTTACCCTTTGTTCTCCCTGAGTGATCTATAATAATCATCTGCTTGGTGTTAATATTTACTGCTGTGTTGCTGACAATTACCTGAAAGAGAAGTTGGGGTGCTTCACTGGGCTGGAAAAAGTTTAGCTAAATCAGAAAGCAGGTCTAATTAAGCAAATTTATTCAATACTAGAGGCCCAATGCACAAAATTCATGCAAGGGGCTCAACCCTTGCAGCCCCGGCTGCCTTGGCCCTCCCAGCCCCGGCTGCCTCAGCCCTCGCAGCCCTGGCTTCGTCCGGAAGGTCTTCCGGACAGTCATTCTGCTGTTCGGTCTAATTAGCATATTAGCTCTTTATTATATCTATAATAAAGAGCTAATTAGACCAGACAGCAGAACGACCTTCCAGACGTCATTCCGGACGTCCTTCTGGATGAAGCCGTGGCGGCAGGGGCCGAGGCAGAAGCAGTTAGGGGCAATCAGGAAGGCAGGTAAGCAGTTAGGGGCAATCAGGCAGGCAGGCGAGTGGTTAGGGGTGATCAGGCAGGCAGGCAAGTGGTTAGGGGCAATGAGGCAGGCAGGTAGAGTGGTTAGGGGTGATCAGGCAGGCAGGCAGGCAGGCGAGCGGTTAGGAGCCAGCGGTCCTGGATTGCGAGAGAGATGTCCGACTGCCAGTTAGTGGGCCTAAACTGGCAGTCAGACATCCCCCGAGGAGTCCTGGATTGTGAGAGAGGCTGCAGGCCAGGCTGAGGGACACCACCCCCCCCATGAATTTCATGCACTGGGCCTCTAGTAGGATATATAAAAGGCTAAGTTGACTCGTGCATGCACGATACATATAAAGTTCTCGCTGGCGCCAATCCCACATGTGTGTTTCAATCTATCATTGTCGATCGTGAATTTGGTTGACACTTCTATTATAGAGAAAAGGCGAATAGCAATATTAAAATATTTCTTTTAATTAATTTCCTTTCAATGTGCACAAATTCGTGCAACGGGCCACTAGTTATTAATAACGAACTACAACGTTCACTAATGACTGATTACTAAAATCATGTTGCTTTCATTTCCCTTACATGCCTAGGCACACCATTTCTCTCCACTAATACTAGCAGTGAATATTTTAGCAGCTGATTGCCACGACATTAATCTTGTACTGACTTGTTTGTGTGCGCAACGGGAAATATTTCGCTTTCAGAGAACAAGGAAAAAAGGTTTATTTGCGTTATGCTTACTAATTTGTGCAATTATTCAGTGTCTGGTAAGTTAATGTTCAAGAAAAAATATTAATTTTTATTAAAATGTCCTATTATTTTATGTTAACGATGACTCACTTATTTCAGCCCTTTGTGTTCAGCATGTCTCTATAGAAATAAACCTATGTTTCTATGAAAATGGAAGCTTTTGTTTTTTTGCAGCCCATATACACTTACACCTTGTTTATTTGGCCCGTGCTAGCCTTTGAGTCTGACATGCTTGATCTCGAACTTCAAGAACTTTGAAGAGTTTTGCCCTTTGTACTCCCATTACCATGCCACTGAGACTGCTCTCTCTGGTCTCCTCACTTCAACACATAGGAATTATACTGCCTATCTATTACTAACTGGACCAATAACAGGAACAGTTCACCAACCTTACACCAAATAACACATATGCAAGCATTTGTAGGTAGTAATAATGAAAGCTCTCAGAAAAGGACTACCTTTCACTGCAAGGCCCTGACAGCAATGACATGAAAACACTGTGCTCAGACCTTGAACTCAATACCATCATCCACTCAATGGGAGTCCACTAAGGAGTTCCTTGAAGAAATGGCTCATTCCATGGTTGAAGCAGGGAAAGTACAAGATGAGGCTGGAAATGTTGTGACAGAAAATAAGGAAATTCTCAGAGAATGATGAGGATGTCAAAAGAATAAAAGAGCTGGTATGAATGGACTCCCACTGGTCAAATCTGGGAAAATCTGGCATCAAAGTAAAATGAGAGTGATCACAACCCACTGAATCAAGCAGGAATCAGTGAGTCCATATTGACACACACGCACATAACGGAGGCTCACCTCACAGTACAACATCGATTATAAATGGCGACAATGACAGAGATGACCCCTTCGGTATTACAGGAGGAGCTGGTGGAGGCTGCAGTTAGCAATGGAGACCAGGGTGCAGGCTTACTAAGGAATAGGATATTGGCATCATGGCAGCTTGTCTCCCCCAAACAGTGACTTGACAGTGGAGAAACCTGGCAGATACCAACCTGACTATACCGTCAAGGTGACCGTCAACGCGGGACAGGCCCACGGCGTATGCCTCCAGATGCAACGCACTGAGAAGAGCAGTGTTGTGTCCTAGCAGCCCACCATGACACACGCCTGACTCTGATCACGAGGAGACAGTGGAGAGACCCAGGGTGAGGGTCACCTGATAGAATAAAAGACTGTACTCTTTAAGACTGTCAAGGCCACAAGAGACAGGAAAAGACTAAGGAACCAGTCCAGGCAAGTGAAAGCAATGCATGTTTACAGAGAGAACCCCAGTCAAGAAAGGAGAAAGCCACTATTAAGACAGATGGCCAAATCTGAATGGTGGCTGTGCCCTGGACAGCAATACTGTACCAATGTTTATGTCCTGGCGGGAAGGAGTGTATGGTTGGAATACAGGAGTATCCCTGTTGGGGGAGAGGGAGTATAAACTGCAGTGTTTAGGAGTAATGGGTCAACACATCCCTCAAGAGAGAAATGGGGCAAATGCGGTAAAATTTTACAATTAGGGGATCTGTGTGAAGTGGTATTTACACAAATGCAAGGGAGGGGCAGGGAGAGAGGGCAGGAGGAGGAGAGGGGAGACACATGGATGACTTCATAAGCACATGACAAAATGCTCCATATCACCTCTCATCAGAGAAAGGCAGATTAAAGCTGCAATGAGATACCATGACACACTTATGTGAATGGCTAAAATCCAAAGCATTGACAACACCCAATGCTGGCAAGGACGTGAAACAACAGGACTCTCACTCATTTCTGATGAGAATGCAAATGGTGCAGCCACTTCTAAGACAGTTTGGAAATTTCTTACAAAACTAATCATACTCTTACCATTGACCCAGCAATCGTGCTGCTGGTATTCACCCAAATGATCTAAAACCTTACCTCCACACAAAACCTGCACGTGAATATTTATAGCAGCTTTATATATAATTGTCAATAGTATTTTAAAACAACCAAGATGTCCTTCAACAGGGAAATGGATAAACAAACTGTGTATTATGTGCCACCAAAATCTATACATTGAAGTACTAACCCCCAATGTGACTACATCAGAAACAGGGTGGTCTTTAGGGGGCAGCTAGGTTAAATGAGGCCCTAAGGGGGAGGCTCTAACTGATAGGACTGTGGCCTTATAAGAGATCTTCCTCTCCCTTTCCCTCTCCCCCTACACCTCACCTCTCACTCTCACTCCTCTCTCTCCATCTCCTCCCTCTTCTCCCCCCTCCCAACTGTAAGACATTCTGGAAACGAGAGAAGCAGTGAAAAGATCAGTAGTTGCCCAGGAAGAAGGGAGGGGGTGAGCGGAGCACAGGTATTTGAGGGCAGTGAAACTGTTCTCTATGATACTCTAATAATGGATACATGACATTACACATGTGTCAAAATCCACAGAAGGTACAACTCACAGTAAACCTTAATGTAAACTATGGACTTTAGTTACTGGCTCATCCATTATAATACCGTAAATGTACTACACTAATGCAAGATAATGGGGGTTGGGGAGTGTAATATGGAACTCAGTCTACTATCTGCTTATTTATTCTGTAAATCTAAAACTGTATAAAGATAAAGTCGATTAAGCATTAAAAATAACTGTGAAATTCAAATTCCAGTGTCCACAGTGAAGCTGTCATGCTGGAGTCCAGGAACTGCGAGAGAGACCATATGACCTAAAGTATTTGCTATCTGGACCTTCACAGAAAATGTTTTCGAAATCTCGCTCTAAAATTTCATCACTCAAGTTAAAGTAGGAAGAGCACTCCCCATCACAGCTGTTCTGAGCTAATCAACTCTTCAATTACTCAGTTGCTAGGGTCACAAGAAGTACTAATTATATAATCTGACCCTTTAAATAGAACTGGTCAGCTTATAATAAAAAAATCAAATCAGTTAAGTACTTCCCAGAAATAAAATGCATATTCTACTGAAAAACGCTAGCAGACAGAAGCGTTTCCCTCTAGTGCCCACAAAATCTATCCTACTTACTGAACACCTAAGGCATCAGGAATTAAAGTGTGAACTAAGAGGGGACTATTGACAGCTTGAAAAGAAAGCCTGGGAATGGCACATTCAGGGGGACAGTGACCGACCACAAGATCTGAATGCTCTTTAACGAGAACATGGAGACCAGGGGTCAACTGTGCCGATCAGTCAGGAAAGTGCAGCCTGTGTATCAGAAGAAAAATGTAACACAATGCTCCCAGGAAGTACCCACAGCTATAGCTTAAGAAACAGCATGAAAATTTAGTCGTTTACCAGCTGAGAAAACAGTCTTAATGACCTAATATAACTGGGGGATCTTGGTAAGAATCCAGTCGGTAGAAATAATTCAGGGAAGCAGCACAGAACATCGACTGGAGCACAGACTTGGGAGGCAGACCAACCTGGTTCGGATCCTGCTTCTGCTTCTCTCTAGCGCCAACAGCGAGCATTCCTTCTCTCTCAACCTCAGTTCACTCACTTGTAAAATAACAAGCTCACTGGACTGTTGGGAGGATTTAATAAGATAAAGCACCTGGTGTGTGTGACTCTGGTTGAGCGTCCAGCTATGAACCAAGAAGTCACAGCTAGATTCCCGGTCAGTGACCACGCCCAGATTGCAGGCTCATCCCCAGTGGGGGGAGTGCAGGAAGCAGCGGATCCATGATTCTCTCTCATCACTGATGTTTCTATCACTCTCTCCCTCTCCCTTCCTCTCTGAAATCAATAAAAACATTAAAAAAAAAAAAGATAATACAGCCAGCACTGGTTTGGCTCAGTGGATAGAGCGTCAGCCTGCAGACTGAAGGGTCACGGGTTCGATTCTGGTCAAGAGCATGTACCTTGGTTGTGGGCACATCCCCAGTGGGGGGTGTGCAGGAGGCAGCTGATCAATGTTTCTCTCTCATCGATGTTTCTAACTCTCTATTCCTCTCCCTTCCTCCCTGTAAAAAATCAATAAAATATTTTTTTAAAAAAAAAAAGATAATACATGCAAGAGTTCAGCAGGGCACCTGACAATAAAATGCTAAATAAATGGCAATTGTTCTTATTTCTGTTATATTTAGCTTGGGAAAATACTCTTGGAGTAGATGGTCTAAAGCAGCGGTTCTCAACCTGTGGGTCACGACCCCTTTCAGGGTCTAATGACCCTTTCTCAGGGGTCGCCTAAGACCATCGGAAAACACATATATAATTGCATATTGTTTTTATGATTAATCACTATGCTTTAATTATGTTCAATTTGTAACAATGAAAATACATCCTGCATATCAGATATTTACATTACGATTCAAAACAGTAGCAAAATTACAGTTATGAAGTAGCAATGAAAATAATTTTATGGTTGGGGGTCACCACAACATGAGGAACTGTATTAAAGGGTCGAGGTATTAGGAAGGTTGAGAACCACTCGTCTAAAGTTTCTCCAGCAACTCATAGAAAATTTACCCAAGGGTTGAACTAAATCTCTAACCGTAATTTAAAAGAAGTTCTGCCTTTGGAAAATCAAGTGAAACTTCAGTTCAATAAATGAATGAGATGCCACTCTGCTACTGAGAAGGATGGTCCAAGAGGAAAGATGAAGATGCTTTGGGTTCCCCCCAAATTCCAAAGCTGGTGAATGGTGTAGGCTCAGCACAGGGCCACTCCAGAACCTACACAATCCCAATTCCCACTAAAGCCCAAAAAGAGTACTGTATTAGCATCAGGTCTCCCACTCCCAGGCGGGATAAGGTTCCTCTAGAGATGACAATACTTCTCCACCTCAGTCCCAGCACATTCCTCTCCCCCCACCCCACCACCACCACAAAGGGAACTATCCTAGCAAGGAAACCTACAGTTGTATCTGGAGAACAGTCAGGACTACAGGGCTTGTGGGTCCGTCCAGATGAGCGGGTCCTAAGGCAGGTGCCGGGGTCTCTACTTCTCTGCTACACTGACAGACATCAGCCCAGAGCAACAGTGGATGCCGCAGGACGAACATCTGTTGCACACACATTTCACACACACAGACACGTGCATGTGCACATACACAAGTGCACACACTTACAAATACATGCACTGACAAATATACATGTGCACACACATACACAGGTACACATACACAAGCGCCGCACGTACACAGGTACATGGATGCACATGGGTGAACACAGGTATGCACAAGTGCACAGGCATGCACGTACACAGGCACACACATGCATGTACACATACACACAGGTGTACATATGCACACACAAGTCAGTGTACGTACCTAGGTACATACACATGCGCGCACAGGCACAGGTACATACACACATGTACACACGGGTGTACATGGGTACGCACAAGCCCACCCACACGTACACAGGTACACACGTGCACATACATAGGTACATACATACCACGGGCACACAGATGTACATAGGTACACATGAGTGCACGCACGTACAGGCATACACACGCATGCGCACAGGCACATACATACGCACGTACACAGGCACACGCACGTACACGCACACACAATCCGGCAGCCACCCGGTCCCACGCTCCACCGAGGCCTCCTGCCCTCCGCGCTGGACCACGTCGTCCCGCCCCACAAAGTCCCTGCCTGGTGCGCCCCAGGGGGACAGTGACAACGGACGGCCATTCCCTTCGGGAGTCGGCAGCCCTCGTCCGGCAGACCGTCCCACCTGTCACCGCCGCGGGCGGGCGGGCGGGCGGGAAGAAACCGAGCCACCCGGGCCTTTCTGGACCCCACTTACCCCAATCCTCCTCCGGCCGCGGAGGGAGCCCCGGGCTGAAGGGCGAGGCCATCGTGCCGGCAACGCCGCCCGCGCGCCCAGGCACACGCTCGGGGCCCTGGGACTCGGTGGCCCACGCGGGGGCGGGGATGGCGGAAGCGGGCGGACCGACGCAGCGCACGCCGAGGAGACGGTGGCCGAACGCGGACAAACTGCCTCACTGCGCGAGGTCCCGCAGGACCCGAGAGGGACGTCCCAGACCGCGGCGACGCCGACTGCGCCCCTCCGCGCTGGCCGCGCTTCCTGTCCCGCGGCTGTAAGAGGGAAAAAGACACGCGAACCGGCGTCAGCGAAATAAAGGATCGATGGCGCTGACCGAGAGGCAAAGCCCCTGCGGTAGGAACCAAGCCCCGCGGCGGATCGGCCCCGGAAGGGCCGGCGACCACTTCACACGCCACCGCCCTGCGGTGCACCTGCAGCCAGTGCAAAATAATATCGACTGTCCACTGTGATGGGAAATTTTGTAAAGTAAAAACCAAAAAGGGCCCTGGCCGGTTTGGCCCAGTGGATAGAGCGCGGGCCTGCGGACTGAAGGGTCCCGGGTTGGTTTGGGTCGGGGCACCTGCCCGGGTGGCGGGTCGATGCCCAGTAGGGGGCGTGCAGGAGGCAGCCGATCAGTGATTCTCTCTCCCTCTCCCCTCCTCTCTAAAATCAATAAAAATATTTTTTTAAAAATCAAAAGGGAAAAGTGATGCCCGTCCTGAACAACTGGCGGGTTTCCCGAACACCGTCAGCAGGTCTCCGGGCAGCACCGGAGCTGAGAGCGCGATCCGGCTGTGCCCGGGCCGCTCGCCATCAGCGTCCGGGGCCGCAGACCCGCGGGAAAGGAGCGCCGGCGCGGGCCCGGGCCGGCCGCGGGGGGACGCTCCGGGACACGGGCGGACGGGCGGACGGGCGGACGGGCCAGTCCCCGCGCCCAGAACCGGAGAGCGAGTCCCCGCGCGCCTCCACGACGGGGGGCACGCCCACCCTTTTCAGGACGGAAACCGACCCAGCACCGAGCCTGTCGTCGGAGACGTTCCCAGAAGGCGACTCACCGGGATTCGCGCCTCGCGTCTTCTCAGGGCGCTGGCGACGCCAAGAACACGTCTCCCACGGCTCCCAAGCCCCACGCGTCCCAGCATCCTCCGCGCCGCCGCGCTTACCGCGGGTTTCGTCACCCGCACCCCGCACGCAGCCCCGGCCCCCGCCCCCCCAACACCGGCGCCAGGTCCCTTTCCCGGAACGTCACTTCTGCCACCATCGGTTATGACAGCTTTCACTTGGATGAAGTTCCTAACACTCTATTCTCACCCAACCGCAAATTCAAAAATTGACATAAAAACTAAAATAAAACCGGCAAGAGCTTTCTATTCTATACCCACCATATACACTTTTTTAAATCACCATGACTGAACTCCATCAAGTTTTCATTTTTTCATTTTCAAAACTTTTACCTTTTACTAAAAGGGCCAGAGCCCTGGCCAGTTTGGCTCAGTGGCTAGAGCGTCGGCCTGCGGACCAAAGGGTCCGGGGTTTGATTCCCGTCAAGGCAGGATCCGCCCCAGGCGGGACCCTGTCCTGGGCTCCCCTAGGCGGCAACCAACCGATGTGTTTCCCTCACTTAGATGTCTGTCTGTCCCTCTCTCCTACTCTCCCTAAAAGTCAATGGAAAATACCCTCAGATAAGGACTAATAAAAAGAAGGGGGGGGGGGCAGATGATTATGAAACAAGCATTTGTGTACTTATCACCAAAAATAAATATTAACATTTTCCATTTTCACTTTAGATTTTTCCTAAGAAATTAAACATTATGAAGTTGAACTCCACTTTTCCCTCCATCCACATAGGCAATGTTTATTATGAATACTATAGGACTCATTCAAGTCCATTTTTATTTATTTTACATGTTTAAATGTTTGTAGATACATACATTTAGTGTTGTTTGGGGTTTTTAATATACATAAAAGTATCATACTCTACTTTCCAAGTCATTCAACATTACTTTTTGATATGTGTTTAAACTGTTTTTAGTATTTATTTGAAAAGAAATACACACACACACACACACACACATATATATATATATATATATATATATATATATATATATATATATATATGTTTTGTCCTTTCCCTGATGGACATTTAAATTGTTTCAATTTGTGTGAGTCTCCTTATTTACATGTGCAAGCATGTCTAAGACATATGCTAGGTCATAGAGGAGCATTAATATTTGCCAAATTACACCAATTTACTCCCTGGCTAGCAGTGACAGGTTCCCTTTGCTCCACATTCTCACCAACACTAGATACGGTCACACTTTACACTTCTTTGCCACTGTGAAAGGTGTCTATAATTTACATTTTTCTGACAAAGTCATGAGGCATCCTTTTTTGTGTTTATTAAACCTTATCTCCTCTCCTGGGAATGTCCCATTCCTATCTTTTATAAAACTTGCTGTTCAATTTTCTTTCTCTCAATCATGTGTACCCCTCGACAGCTGACTGTTCATTTCACTGGTGCATATGCTACAGAGAGCTTCTAGGCCAGTGATGGCGAACCTTTTGAGCTCGGCATGTCAGCATTTTGAAAAACCCTAACTTAACTCTGGAGCCGTGTCACATATAGAAATTTTTTGAAATTTGCAACCATAGTAAAACAGACTTGTATTTTTGATATTTATATATTTAAATGCCATTTAACAAAGAAAAATCAACCAAAACAATGAGTTCACGTGTCACCTCTGACACGCGTGTCATAGGTTCGCCATCACTGTTCTAGGCCAACACTTGTCTTTGTTTATGAGGTTTTTATCCTGTGAGTTTTCATTTCAGTGGCGTCACATTTATCCATCCTTTTTGTTTGTGATCTCTGCTTTCTGTATCTTGCTAAAGAAACCCTTCCCACTCCTGAGGTCAAGATCTTTTTTAATTTCCTTTTAATAGTTTTACAGTCTTGATTTACACAATTTTTTAATTCAGTTACTGGGGTAGAGTAATTATTGATTTTTATACAGCAATCTTGTATCTTTTTTTAAATATATTTTATTGATTTTTTACACAGAGGAAGGGAGAGGGATAGAGTTAGAAACATCAATGAGAGAGAAACATCGATCAGCTGCCTCCTGCACGCCCCCTACTGGAGATGTGCCCGCAACCAAGGTACATGCCCTTGACCAGAATCGAACCTGGGACCCTTCAGTCCGCAGGCCGACGCTCTATCCACTGAGCCAAACTGGTTAGGGCTGCAATCTTGTATCTTAAAAAGCTCTAATTGCCCTGACCAGTGTGGTACATTGGTTAGAGCAGAGCCTGCTCCCTGAAGGGTTTCATGTTGGATTCCTGGCCAAAAGCATGTACCTGGGTAGCAGGTTTGATCCCTGGCATGTGTGGTAGGCAACCAAATTGATGTTTCTCTCCCTAACCCTTCCTCTCTCTAAAATCAATAAAAACATTTTTTTTAAAAAAGGAGTCTTAAACACACTTTTCTAAAATTTTAGATACCTGGGCTTCCTGAACAGTGACAGACAACTACACCATAGTCAGTGTTTTCCTCATAGCCTTTCCATCTACATTTCCAAGAAAAATCCAGACATGTAGATTTACTAATATCTCTAAAAAGAGATTTCTAGAAATAAAAGAATATCTCTATTTAAATAGTTTCTAATTTTTTACATACTTTTGTTCATCCAGATCTTAAGATCACATAACTAACATTCTCAAAACCAGAACTCTTTAAAATACATGAAACAGAGGAAGTATCTGGGTTATAGATTTTAATATCAAATAAAGTGTAATTTACATGACGAAGAGGTTTTGAGCCCTGGCTCAATTGGTTGGAGCACTGTTCTGTGCACTGAAGGGTCAAGGGTTTGATTCCCGGTCAGAGCACATACCCAGGTTTCAGGTTTGATCCCCAGTCAGGGCTCGTATGGAGACAACCAATTGATGTTCCTCTCTCACATCAATGTTTCTCTCTCTCCCAAATCAATAAAAAAACGTATCCTTGGGTAAGGATTTAGAAGGAAAAAAGTCTTTATTTCCATATGAAGTCGTCTTAATACTTAAACAGTGTCCAAGGCACATCAACTGAGTGCATCTTCTCACACTTCAAATGAAACGCCGACAGTCTGAACACCAGGACACCGTGTGAACGATGAGAAGCAAGTAGCATGCACCATCCAGCAAGTTTCTTTTTCAGATATCAAATGTCACAAGTTCACATTTTTCTCGTTTGTGATCCCAGAACCAGCAGCGTTTTCATTTCATCCACTCTATTCTTGTGGATTTGAAAAGCAGGGGTTATCCATCTACCACAGGAGCACTGTTCACCATACCAATTGAAAGAACCCAACTTGGCATTGCATTTGGGGCACAGAAGCTGAAAAAAAAGCAAATTCCCTACTTCATTCATTCACTTTTGTACAAAACAATTATCTTTGGCAACAAAGAATATAGAAACAGGACCTGGGCCCTACCTTCAAGAAGTTCAGATCTAATCGATGGGATGCAATGGGATAGCAATTTCCTACAATAGCTGTGTCAAGAATAAGAAGCATGTTGTACCCTAGCAGGTTCAAGGAGGAACAGATTAACTCCAGCACCAGGGGGAAAAGGTGAAGCTTAAGACATGAAATAGAATGTTTCATAGGTGTGGCATGTGTGCTGGCTTTTAAATCAGTCCGCAACTTAAGATTTCAAACCAAAACAATCAAAGCTAAAGGTAGGAAAGCATGTTAGGATTCTCATGTTCTGTTTCTGATATTCAGAGCCTATAGTTAGGCCTCAGATTCCTGCCTATTTAAAAACAAAACAAACTAATACTCTAGTAAAATAGGTAAGTCCAAAAATGCTTAACAAGTCTACTGTATTTTCTTCTAATGTATTTTTAGCACTAAAAAGAACTTAGACCAACACCTCTCAGTCAAAAGTGGTTCACTTTTTATTTATTTTATTTTATTTATTTTTTCCACTGTGCAACCTGTTTCAGTGCCTGCAGCCTACGGGCAGAGGCCAGGCAATGGTTCGAGACCACAGCTTGCTCTGGCCTGGGACCTATGAGAGACCCAGGGGGACGGGCCTGCCATCAACCCAAACCCATGCAGAGTGGTTCACTATTTTAGAACAGCTGGTTTTTGTTTAATTTTTGATAGATTCTTGTCTACACTAAAAAGATATAATCTTCAGAAAGAAAGTAGTTAAGATGGAGTAAAACACTAGATAAAATATGGTTTAAAATGCAACAAGGAACAAAAGATAGATGATTTAATGAAACTAGAAAATCAGGTGTATCCTCACCTGCCCATCCATCACTCCCAGCAGGGCGGGTTCCATCCACTGCACAGGTTCAATGAAATAGGATGTGCACTGAGCCCGACTCCCCGTGACAGGCACGAGGGATGGTGCCCGTCTCTTGTGGGCAAAGGCTATGGAGCCACTTCCTTCATTATGATCCAAAATGCTCGAACTTCGAAATAAAGACCTCCTGCAGCCTCCAAACAAACAAAAGCATTAATGACTTCCAAAGTAACAAAAAAAAATAGATGAAATGTGCAGTTATCTCTTAAAGGGTTACTTTAATTTTCAGTAGTCTCTACAAGTAATTTGATTGCTTTACTACTAAGAATTTACATTCTTGGAAGCAGATTTGAATTTGAAATGTCTATAGTATTCAACTAAACAAATTCTCCCTACAGAGATTTAATAAACTGAAACTTTCAGTACTTTTCAGCTGCTGAGACAAGATAAAATCTCCAGAAAATACAAAATATTTTACCTGCACTTTCTACATTTGTAGAGAACCTCCTCTTTCAATCCTTGTGAAACCACAGTTGGGTCAACAGCAAAGAGTTCTTGAGGTAAGCTCTGCAGCTCTACATGACAATGACAATGTATCTACTGGTTACACTCTGCATTTTCAGACAAAATTCAGTTAAGTCAAATTGAGGCAACAAGTGCTAACCTCAGAAATTTTTTTAAAAAGCACCCAGCGTTGAAAAGGTAGGATGTGGTAGGAGATCCCTTGGGTTCTGGGCAGACTGCCTGAGTTCAAATCCCAGACCCACCACTCACAATCCATGTGACCCTGAACAAGGTATTTCTTGCTAAACCACAGTTTCAAAAGGAAATAAAGGTCCTGTCTCAAGGGGTTGCTGGGAAAGTGAGATAATACACCTGCGGTGCTTGGTGTCAGAGTAAATAGCATCTAGAAAGGTCCCAGTACAGACGAGCGATTATTACTCACCCGGATACTTCTCTGTAACCTTTTGCAAACGATATTGCTTATAAATTGCACTACAGGTATCGACTTCGCATCCCATGAGCTGGTATAATTTCAGTTGCCACTCAAAACCCTCATTCATCCTGTAAAGACAAACAAAGTTAAGTTTTCTTGAAATAAGTAAAATCACAAAAACAGAATGATTACTCTAACAAAGAACTCACTTGGCCTCTGGTTTGATAGTCTGGAGGTTTTCATAGGCTTTTTCAAAGGTAAGTTGGTCAGTCTTCATCAGAAAAGCAGTCATTACAGCCACACTGCGGCTGACTCCTGCATGACTTAAAATAGCAAATAGCAATTAAAACAAAAAGCACACAAACAAAAACCTCAGCCCCTCTTAATGGTCAAGTTCTGCTTCAAACTCTTTGCTTCTGAAATACTATCCGTGTGCAAAATAATTATTCCTTTATTTCCTTATTCTTCTTAAATTCTGAACCATGTGAACGTCTTACACACCCAAATAGGATCCACGGAATCTAAGATTTTATGCTTCGGAACAATGCCAGGCTCCTCTGCTCTTGGCATGAAGGGCCCCAGATCTGGTCTCAGACGGCTTTCCTATCACTGCCTGCTGCTCTGACGCCAAGAATTTAAACTGTGGTTATTACATACCATCCCCATTCCACTCTTTCCGCCTCTGCGACCGCCTGCTCCTTCCCCTGAGCAAGGCTCGTCCGAGGGTCCTAATCGACGCGTCTCTCCCCGACTCCGCTGCACCAGCCACAGGTCCCCGGCGCCCGAACACAAGCTCCTCCGGGAGCCGGCGCTGCCCGTGCACCCCGTGGCGTCAGGTACCGCCGGGGCGCTGTCTGTTCACCTGGCGATCTCCCCCCAGCACTCTCACTCCCGCCCGCACCCGCCCCCCGCCCCCCAAAAAAAGGAGCTGCAAAGGCCCAGCCGTGACTGGACCCGGGAACAAGGAGGTCGCGGCTCGGTCCCCGATGGGGAGCGTGCAGGAAGCAGCCCATCGATGATTCTCATCGATGTTTCTCTCTCTCTCCCTCTCCCTCCCTCTCTCTCTAAAAAGCAATAAAAACATTAAAAGAAAAAAAAAAGGCTGCAAAAGGAACCCATGGAAACCGTGAGGGAATGCGGGCAAGGCCGCCCTCCGCCCTCCGCCCGCCCGCTCACCAGTGCACCAGCGCCGCGCGGCCCTCGGCGCGGGCCCGGCCCAGGAAGGCCACGCAGCGGCCCAGGTGGCTCAGGAGGTCGGTCTCGGGCTCGTCCAGTGCGGGCACGAAGAGCCTCCGCAGGCCCTCCACCTGGAGGTCGGCTCCTCCGCGTCCACCGTCAGCACTGCGTGACGCCGCTCTCGCAGCGGCCG